>NC_081546.1:29095202-29179318 GCF_901000735.1 Corylus avellana
CGTCAAGATTTATTGACGTGTCATTTTGACACGTCAACAATTCTTGACGTGTCAAATTGACACGTCAATAAATATTGACGTGTCAGTATTTGACACGTCAGTAAATAATCAGCCAATTATTTATTAATTTTAAAATGATGTCACATTTAAATTTGGTTCAAATTTACTGACGTGCCAAAGTGACACGTCAGTAAATACTGACGTGTTGTTTTCAACACGTCAGTAAATATTGACGTGTACCTTTTAACACGTCAGTAAATAATTTATTGACGTGCTACTTTTAACACGTCAGCATTTACTGACGTGCCAAAAAAATGTTACTGTTTGACACGTGAAGAAATGAGCTTTTTTTTGTAGTGGATAGGATGGTGAGTTCTTTTCCAGATTGTGGTAATTTTATGGTTTTTTCTTTATTTAATTTAATTTAATTTTTATTTTATTTTAGCAAGGTTTTGTTGTAATTACTTTCAGAGTTGTATTGAGGTTTAAATTGTGGCTGATCATATCATCGTATTACTTCCGTATTCTGCTATTTCTTGTACTTTGGTAGGTATTTAGGTAAGTCTTTCCCACTTAACTTCTAGTTAGTTGGTGTGTGAAATTCAGCTTGTGACTCTCCATTAATTAAGGTGATTATTTTTGTTTATTAATTATGGTGCATACATGTGCTACAAATTAATCGATGATCCCTTTAGGTTTCTTTATATGGTAAATAGGTCTTTGGAGGTGTGTCTATTTTAATAATTAGTTTAATTAAATTTCGATAGCGTTACATGCCTCCCCGTGGAGCCTTTACATATTGAATCCCTATAATTAACAAGAGACATATATATTGGAGTCTTCATGTATTGAATTGTTGTTAATGGAAGTACTAGTGGGCTAGCTAGCTGACTTTTTTTTTAACATATCCACAAAGGAGAAGGAGGATGGAAAATTCGAATTAGTGACCTCCGTTTCATTAGGCGTGATTCACAGCCGATTGAGCTACCCTTGAGGACACTAGCTAACTGACTTAGTACCACTCATACAATATAAGCCAAATTAATTTGAATCTGTATTATTTTTATTTATCTATTATTATTATTATTATTATTTTTTGTGTGTCAGAGGTCGAAATTCATAACGTACGGAACCACGTTTTGGCTGTATATGCACGTGGTTGGAGTATTATAATTAATCATCTTGATCAGCAAAACTTGATGGAATCCAAATTAATAATAATAGCCCACATGCACATGCACATGCACATGCACATGCATGCATAAAAATATTAGTATAAATAGCATGAAGGTGCAATGGAGAAAAATCACTTGAGCGAGCCAATTTCTTCTTCTCTCTCAAATACCTACTTAATTACCAATCATAATCATTCATCAAGATCATCAAGATCAAGATGACTAGCAGCACTGATGTGAATGCCGGATACTGGTACTGGAACGGTGAGTTGCCGCCGGAGAACATTGATTTCAGCCTTTTCACCCATCTTTTTGCTGCCTTTGCTGGTGTCAATGACACCTACCAACTCAGCTTTCCAACCAATCAGCTTCGAACCTTCGCCAAAACCGTGAAGAACAACTCTGATATTAAAGCCATTTTATCCATCAGTGGAGACACTGATGATTGACCTTATTAATTTGTGGACAACATAGATATGTGATGATTGGCCTCATTTGTTCCATGCTTGGGAAGCTGTGAAAATATATTAAGAGTAAAAATTAGGTTTGAAAGAGTAGAAATCCAAAGAGAAGTTTATATATATATATATATATATATATATGGAAGACTAGAAATCGAAAGAGAAATATGATTATAGTAATAAAATAATTACCTTGGTTTGAAAGAGCCCAGTCAGTGTCGTCGCCGCCCACATGCCATGCAAAGTAACCAAGCAATTCCATTTGCTTGGCATATATAACCTTATCAAAGATGCTATCCTTACCCTAAACCCTAATAGGAGAAAATGAATATTAATAGGAGACAATAGTTAACGGTATAAAGACTATATATATATATATTAAAAATAAAAAGTGCCTCTCTCACGTTTTCAGAAAAGTACTGCCAGAATCCAGATCGGAGGCTGCCGATCTATTGCCCTGTAGAAAGTACGCGCCACTGGGAGAGTCCACACGCCGCCACGCATTGCCACAACTTTCTGTGGAATTTTGAACCGCCGCATGCGCCGTTTCTGGCCACCACGCGCCACCCTTGTCAGTCGTTTTTAGAAACGAATCTCAGATTCATGATCAGAGGCTGCCAATCTGTTGAACCAGTTGAAGCACGCGCATCGAGGAGCCACCACGGGCCGCCACCCTTGTAAGTTGTCTTTTCAGCTCACCTGTTTACACTACAATCAGCCACACTAGATTATTTCTATTTTTTTGAGCTCACAGACTTGTAATAAACTCATGCACACCAGATCTCAGCCCCTGTAACCAAGCCTATATTCCTTATTATACACTCAGCCACACCAGATCCTAACCCTTAAAAACAAGCTCATATCCCCTATCATACACTCAGACACACCACATTCAATCCTCTCACCAGGCTCACAGAACCTATCCTACACTCAGCCACACCGGATTATATTCCAAAAAAAAAAAAATGGCCGTACCTACTACCACTCTCCGAAGCACCGAACATATTACCCAACCTATCCCTATTATTCTCGATGGCTCCAATTACTCGGCTTGGTCTCAAAATATGAGTAGGTGGCTCAAAGGACATTGTCTTTGGGAGTATGTTTTTGGTGAAGAACCTAAATCTCTTGCTAGAAAAGAGGAACCTGTTGCGACTTTCTCTACCCGCCTCCGCACATGGAAAAGTATCCATTACAAGATTATCTCTTAGTTCTCCAACACTTGTGTCATCTCCATTAGCATGACATTTGGCAATCTTAACAATGCCAAAGATGTCTTGGACATGTTAGCTCAGCGCTACAGCACTACCGATCTTGCTCAATGGTTTCAGATTGTGACCAAGCTTCATCACATGCGGGAGTCAAGTCAAAGTATTACTGATTTTTATTCACAAATGACTTATCTTTGGAATCAATTAGCACTATGTGAGCCTAAGTGGAGGGATAAGGATGATGCCTCTGAGTACATTGCTTTTCGCGATAGCATGCGCCTAGCCGAGTTTCTTGCGGCAATTCGAGATGAGTTTGAGCATACTCGAGCTTCTCTTCTTCACCGCTCACCACTGCCATCCTTGAAAAGTGCTCTTAGTGAACTCGTTTCAAAAGAGACCCAATTCTCCACTATAAAGTTACACACCTCTGAGATGGTCATGGCCACTGCAACCCACAATACGCGTGTCCCTAATTCTATTCCTACCGGGTCTTCCTCATCCAATCGGAATATCCAGTGGTACTATTATCAGAAATTTGGCCACAAGTATAGTGAATGCAAAAAAAGGCTTTCTCGTGGGAATCATCGAGCTCCTAGTCATAAGGCTACTGCGGTCACTCATACTGATACATCAGATATGTCTTACACGGATGTTGCACCCCAACCCAGTACCCTTTCTCCTGCAGAAATCGAAGCTCTCATTCATCAGGTTTTATCTAAGTCCAATCTTAATATCGCCATGTTCACCACACCAGGTAATTCTTCTTGATATATTGATTTTGCTTGTTGTAATCACATGACACTGAATTCTTCCATATTTTTTTGCAAAATTTGTGTTACCTAGGCCTACCACCATTTACATTGCTAATGGTTCTCATCTTGATGTTAGTCACATCGGGTCTGTTTCTACTCATCAACTATCTATGTCTGATACATACTTAGTGCCTAATCTCTCGTTAAATCTTTTATCTGTTGATCAACTTTGTGAACTTGGCTTAGAACTACACTTTTCTAACCGAGGTTGTGATGTGCAAGATCCACAGACGAGACAGCTAATTGGGACCGCCCGTAGGATTGGACGTCTATTTGAGCTTTCATCACTCCATCTTCCTTTTACTGTGTCTGCTACCACTCCATCTCGGTCTCCCTCTACCACTCTCAGTTTATGGCACTCTTATTTAGGACATGCATCTATTTCTCGTATTCGTTCTTTAGATACAAGTGGTCAGTTAGGGTCTGTTGAGTCCAAGTCATTTGATTGTGTTGCATGTCAACTTGGAAAAAAAAGTGCTTTACCTTTCAATAATAGTGCATCTGTTTCTTCTGCTCCTTTTGATTTGGTGCATTCTAATGTGTGGGGCCCTACGCCTATTCCCACCATGGGTGGATCCTGCTATTTTGTAATTTTTGTGAATGATTATTTTCGATACACATGGCTTTATCTTTTACAAAATCGATCTGAACTTCTGAAAATTTACTCTGAATTTCAACGGATGGTTCAAACCCAAGTTTCTCGAAACATAAAAAATTTTCGTTCTGATAATGCCATAGAATATCGTGAATTTACCTTCCTTACTACCCTCAAACAAAATGGCACTCTTTCCCATCGCTCATGCCCAAATACTTCTCAACAAAATGGTTGTGCTGAACGTAAACACAGGCACATCTTAGACACTGTTAGGGCTTTGCTCTTATCTGCTTTTATCCCTGAACACTTTTGGGGAGAAGCTGCTCTTACCGCTGTTTATACCATTAATAGGGTCCCATCGGCCACTACCTTAAATAGGTCCCCCTATGAACTCTTGTATGGTTCTCCTCCTGATTACCAATCTTTCTGCATCTTTGGTTGTGTCTGTTTCGTGCTTCTTCTACCCCATGAACGAATAAAATTAGAACCTCGCTTTCGCCTATGTTGTTTTCTTGGGTATGGCATTGAACACAAAGGATATCGTTATTATGATCCTATTTCCAAACGACTCCACATCTTGCGGCACGTCACCCTTTGGGAACATAGGTTCTTTAGTGATATAGAGTCTTTTCCTACTAGTCCCTTTAGTTCTTCTCCTATCTTCACTAATGTCTTGTTTGATTTGCTCTCCGACACTACTGATCTTGATGCAGGGATGACAAGCTCTCCAGACAACATTCAGACGGTCGACCCCAATGACTCTGCCCCGCCTGTTGATCCATCTACTCTTGAGCCAGCTCTCTCTGTCCCACGTCATTCTAATCGAGTAACATCTCTTCCTTCCCATCTTCATGATTATCACTGTTATTCTGCTTTTGCTACTCTACATGAACCTCACTCCTTCTGTGAGGCTCATACTAACCCTCTTTGGCAAAATGCTATGTCTGAAGAACTTAATGCCCTTTCCAAAACCCATACTTGAGACTTAGTTGATTTACCTCCAGGCAAAACTGCGGTAGGGTGCAAGTGAGTATACAAGATTAAGACAAAATCTGATGGGCTATTGATCGATACAACGTACGTCTTGTGGCAAAAGGGTTCAATCAAGAGTATGATATTGAATATGAGGAGACTTTTGCGCCGGTGGCTCTCCTTACTTCTGTTTGATCCCTCCTTCCTATGACTTCTGTGCGTCGTTGGGATCTTTTTCAAATGGATGTGGAAAACGCATTTCTTAATGGTGATCTTAGTGAAGAAGTTTATATGCAGCCTCCGCCTGGGTACGATCATCCGCCACACAAGGTTGCCGACTTCGCCAGGCATTGTATGGTCTAAAACAGGCTCCACGGGGTTGTTTTGCCAAATTCAGTTCCACTATTGAGCAAATTGGGTTTGTTTCTAGCCCCTATGATTCTGCTCTTTTTATCCAGTAATCTGATGCTGGTCTCATTCTACTCTTACTATATGTTGATGATATAATTATTATTGGAGATGATATTGTCGGTATTCGTAACCTACAACAGTTTTAACAATTTGAGATGAAGGATTTGGGTTTTCTCAGCTACTTTCTTGGAATGGAAGTGTCTTCTGATCCAAATGGTTACGATCTCTCTCAAGCCAAATATGCTTCAGATCTCATCTCACGAGCTAGCCTTATCGATTGCAAAATTGTTGATAGCCCTCTAGAGACAAATGTCAAACTTCGTGTCATTGATGGTGAGCTAATTTCTGATGCCACTCTCTATCGACAGTTAGTTGGAAGTCTCATCTACCTTACGATGACATGACCAGATCTTGCCTATGCAGTCCATCTTGTTAGTCAGTTTATGACCGCGCCACGCTCAGTTCATTATGTAGTTGTTCTTCGCATCCTTCGCTACGTGAAGGGTACTTTGTTTCATGGTTTGCATTTCTCTTCTCACTCAAACTTACATGTGTATTCAGATGTTGATTGGGCAGGTGATCCCATTGATCGTCGTTCCACCACAAGTTATTGTTTCTTACTTGGTGATTCTCTCATCTCTTGGTGTAGCAAGAAACAATCTGTTGTTGCCCGCTCTAGTACTAAAGTTGAGTATCATGCTCTTGCTTACACCACTTCTGAGCTCCTCTGGTTCTGTTGGCTCCTACATGATATGAGTGTTTTTTCAGACCTCCAGTTCTCCTATCATTTGTGACAATCGCAGTGTGATTCAGATTGCGCATAATAATGTATTTCATGAACGTACTAAACACATTGAAATCGAATGTCATTTTGTACGCCATCATCTTTTGCAAGGGACTCTTCGTCTTTGTCCTATTGCTTTCACTGATCAGGTGGCCGATGTGTTCACCAAAGCATATCCACCTAGACGATTTCGTGATCTTATTTCCAAACTCAAGTTGGCATCTACATTACCACCTTGAGTTTGAGGGGGGGTGTTAGAATATATTCATAATATATAATATATTCTGAATATATTTTGATATTCACCATAAGTGTTGATTTGATATATTTTCCCTGCAATATTGTACATTAATTTCGTGATTGTATTTCCTTAGTTTATCTTGCCTTATTCAACTATAAATAGGCCTCTTTGTATACAGTTCAATATACACAGAAATATAGTATTCAGTTTCATCCCTATATTCTCTAGTTTATTTTAACACCTCCATTGACGTAGCCAGGGAATTTGACTACGATGGCCTTAGCCTCAACTGGCAGTATCCCAACGCGACTGATCAGATGACCAACCTTGCCACACTCCTCACAGAGTGGCGAGCTGCCGTGGAGGAAGAGGCTGCTCAGAGCCCTGACAAAGCCAAGCTACTTCTAACAGCAGCTGTCTTTTACGCCTCAAAGTATACGCCGTCAGTTAATTATCCCATTCAGGCTGTCTTAGATAGCTTGGACTGGATCAACGTAATGGCCTATGACTTGTATACCCCTCTTTCCTCACCCAATTCTACTGGGCCGCCTGCTCCATTGCACGGTCCAACCTCTCAACTAATTACCGTGGACGGCGGCGTCCATGCTTGGATTGATGCAGGCGTGCCAGCCAACAAATTAGTCCTCGGCCTTTCATTTAATGGCTTCGGTTGGGTTCTGGAAAATGCTGATAACCATGAAATAACATGGCCGGCTGATGGACCGCTGTATTTAGGTAACCCCATTCCTTATCGCACAATCCTGCAGGATTTTATAATAAACATCGGTGCCGTAGAAGTGATCGATCCCTCCTACGTCACACACTAGTGCTATGTCGACAAGGATTGGATTGGCTATGATAGTAAGTATAGCATCTTTGATAAGTCCAGATATGGCATGCAAAAGGGATTGCTTGGTTACTTTGCATGGCATGTGGCCAACGACGACAATGCCTGGACTCTTTCAAACCAAGGTAATTTATAATTAATTACCTACTTTATTATATATATATATATATATATATATATATATATATATATATATATATATATATATATATATATATATTTCTCTTTCGATTTCTACTCTTCAATCTATCATTAATTAACGATCCTATAAACCTCACTTCTTGTAATCTAGCTATATATATACACACGTACGTGTATTAATTCATTTTTACTCTTAATATATATTCTCGCAGCTTCCCTTGAAGGAACATCCCCTATCCCCGGTTCAAGTTCAAATCTCGCAGGTGTATAATTAGAAGCTAGCTTCTATATATTATCCAGATCCAATAAGGGCCAGTCATCAGTACTTGTGTACGCATTGCAAGGCCAATTTATTATCTGCAGTTGTGTTGTTTTGTTTCCTTGATACTGTCTGCCAGTATCCTAGCTAGCCTGTTGTTTTTGCAATTTGAACGGATCCATCGATCTGTTATTTGGAATAAAAAGTCATTAATAAAGATATCTTGTTTTTTTTTTCAGTTTGGACGAAAACTCTGACCTTCCTCATATGACATTCATGCATTACATCTTATTAATTATGTTATATATAGTGGTACGTCACTTAAAATTTAAATTATGTGCCAACATATGTTCTAATTTGTCACTTATTATTTAATTAATATTTTAACACTTCCCTTTAATCAGTAATTAAGGCTCAAGGCATGAATGAAATATTTAATTAAAAAGAAAGGTAAATGATACTATTGTACGCATTAGGGAATGGGATTTATAGTAGAGGTCGTTAGGGTCCTTAGGGATGCACAAACCCTATCAAGAGGGAGTTAAGAGCTCGAACAAACCATCTCGCAGCTTCCTTTTTTTCAGTTCTGTGTTTTATGAACAGCAAAATTGACATCATGGTTTCATTTCTCTCAGGCATATGAGCTGTGGAAATCATGCAAAGGCATGGAGTTTAAGGATCCATCTCAGGATGATACACTTTCATCATGTAAACTAATCAGACGCTTGCAAATAGCTTTTTGTGCGTTCAGAAAAATGCAGCTGATAGGCCATCCATATTGGAGGTTTCTTCAATGCTAAAAAGTGAAACTGCTGCTCTGACAATTCCTAAAGTGCCTGCTTTTTCTACAAAAAGAAACAAAGATGAGGAAAATAAATCTGGGTTGCCGCTAGAAATTTTTTCTATTAATGATACAACAATCTCCCAATTTGTAGCCCGATAACTAAGCATGCATGGATGCCTTTCTGGAATATAGTTTCATAGAGGGGAAAAAGTTGTTTGTGTTTCAAACAGGACCGTATTTACATGTCTTTCTTATCATTGTAATGACATTATTCTTAATTTAATTTTCTATATTATGTACTTTTTGAAGATGTCATGGGAGTAAATGGTCTAAAATTCATAACCAATTTATTTTTTGTTCCTTGTAGACGAAAAGTGGAAAAAAGAAATCTCTCCATTTCTTGCCTTTTTTGAGGTTACTGCCTTAATTCCTTTGAATGGTCCAAACAAATGAAAAATGGATAGGGATTAATTACTTTGCGAAAAGATTATTAGATCTCTGCAGGAAATAACTGCAAATAATACAGAGGATATGAAAAACTGCTTTGGAATGAATTATCCAAGCATGAATGTATATTCCTTTATATAGTTGTACAATGGTTCTTAGTAAGGTAAGTTACAATGAATATATCCCTATACAGCAAAGGAAAGTATCAAAGGAAATGATAATAATGGAGAATCATATGACCGTTGCTCTGTACAAGGCAACTCTGTACAATATCTAGAAGATTTTGTGAGCTGGTGATTATGCAATGAATTGCACAATCACTGGGCCATGATGCTTTGGATTGAGAATCATCATGCAATCAACTGATTGCATGATGTTTGGGATCTTTATTGTTGATTGCATGATCTCCTTGATATGCTGTCTTTACAGCCCCCTGCAAGCTCATGGGAGGTGCAATGATCATGAGCTTGTCACGCAAGAGTAGAAAACGAGTTGACGTTAACCCTTTGGTGAAGATGTCTGCGCACTGATCATGAGTGGAGAGATAGCTAATGGTAATGTCTTTATTAGGAACTTTCTCTCTAATGAAGTGATAATCGACTTCCACATGTTTTGTTCGAGCATGATAAATAGGGTTGGAAGCCAAGGCAATGGCCCCCATATTGTCACACCAAATCTGTGGGGGGGCAGGAAGATGAATCTGCAACTCCTTCAATAGCATACGTAACCAATATAATTCTGCTGTGGTAAGGGCCAATGCCCGGTATTCAGCTTCGGTACTGGACCGAGATACCACTAGTTGTTTCTTAGCTTGCCAAGAGATCAAGCTATTGCCCAAAAAAAATACCATACCCACCAGTGGATCTCCGGTCAGAGGGGTCACTAGCCCAATCAGAATCGCAATATGCCCTGAGATGTAGAGAACCTTTGGAGAAAGACAACCCAAAGTCAGCAGTTCCTTTTAAGTAACGGAGGACCCGCTTTGCAGCACCTAGGTGGGACGTGGTTGGACAGTGAAGAAATTGGCAAAGTTGGTTGACAGAGAATGAGATTTCGGGTCTAGTAAGAGTGCAATATTGAAGAGCATCAACAATGTGACGATAGAGACTTGGGTCTGGGAGTGGATCACCATCATTGGCAGTAAGTCGTTTCCCTGAGGTACATGGGGCTGAGTATGGTTTGGCGCCAATCATGTTTACGCGATGCAACAAGTCAATAATGTACTTGGCTTGATTGAGGTGGATGTGCTGATTGTCACGATGAACATGAATGCCCAAGAAGTAGGAGAGGGTGCCAAGGTCCTTCAGCCGGAATTCTGCTTACAAACTTTGAATCAACTCATTAATAACAGAGAGGTTACTGCCAGTAACAATAATATCGTCAACATATACTAAAAGGAAAATGCACACAGATGATTGACGAAGTAAAAATAGTGAGGTATCAACTTTTGAACCAACAAAACCTCTATCCAGCAAAGACTTTGTAAGACGATGAAACCAAGCCCTAGGGGCCTGTTTGAGGCCATAAAGGGATTTGTCTAATTTGCAAACATAATCAGGAAATGTTGAATTAACGAACCCTTGCGGCTGTTCCATGAAGACTTCTTCGGTAAGCACCCCATGCAAGAAGGCATTGGACACGTCAAGTTGTTTGAGTGGCCAATTAAAGTTGAGAGCAAGTGCCAAAACCAGTCGTATTGTCGCTGGTTTGATCACAGGACTGAAAGTCTCTGTGTAGTCGAGTCCATCCCTTTGTTGGAAGCCCTTAGCCACAAGACGGGCTTTGTATCTATCAATGGTGCCATCGGAATTTTGCTTCAATTTATACACCCACTTGTTTTTGATAATGTTACGGTGTCTTGGTCGGGGGCAAAGAGTCCAAGTGTTGTTTTCCATTAAAGCTTGAAATTCCTGGTCCATGGCAGCAAGCCACTTAGGATTGGAAGCAGCTTGGTTGTATGTAGTGGGCTCACAGGGAAGAGAAGCAATATGATAGGCCTTCAAGGGATGTTTGGTAACGTTGTAAAGTTGAAAATCAGGAAAAGTCTTAGGTTTACGGGTTCCTGTTTGAGACCTAGTGACCCTATGAGGAATGTCGGACGTAGTGTCATGGGAGGTGTCACTAGTTGGTTGAGGAAGAGAGGTAGGGACATGCTCAGTTGGTTGTGGGGAAGAGGCAGGTATAGGCTCAAAAACAGTAGGGGTTGTCTCAGGTGGTGGTAGAGGGTTGGTTGCTGGATTTGAGGGTTGCCTATGTATACCATTGAGAAGGAGGTCACTGTCCGGCTGTGAGGAAGTACTAGAGTCCATAGCATGAGGTATGACATTGTTAAGTATGGGCTGAGTGAGTGGCAGATTAATATCATGTGAGGATGCAATAGGATTGTGAGGAACAGAAGAGGAAATTTCATGTGAATCTATCATAGCAAGAGAAGGATCAATAGGCATGGAATTAATAGAGAAGAAGTTAGAGGGTAAGAGGACAACACCTTGTGACTGAGAGGAGTTCCTTGCAGGCAGTGAAGTGGTGGCCGTTACTTGTGCAGGGAATACAATCTCATCGAATACCACATTCCTTGAAAGATAGACCCTTAGAGTTTTGGGATCCATGCATCTATAGCCTTTGTGATTGGAGCTGTAGCCTAAGAAGATGCATTGTTTGCTCTTAAACTCTAGTTTATGCTTGGTATATGGACGAAGTAGAGGATAACAAGCACATCCAAATACTCTCAAGGAGGAGTAATCAGGTTTTGCCTGGAAGAGTTTGGTGAATGGTGTGGAGTTCTGAAAAATTGGGGAAGGCATGCGATTGATGAGGAAGACAGCAGTAAGGCAAGCTTCAACCCAATATTTGGGAGGTAAATGGGATTGAGCTAGCAAAGCCAGGCCTGTTTCAATGACATGCCTGTGCTTTCTTTCAGCAATCCCATTTTGCTGGGGTGTGTGTGGGCATGTAATCCTATGAAGTATGCCATGAGTGGAAAGAAATTGTTTGAAATGATAAGATGTATACTCTCCACCACCATCGGTTTGTAACTTCTTAATTTTGCAAGTTAACATATTTTCTATCAAGCATTTAAATTTAATAAAACAATCAAGCATATCTGATTTTTGTTTGAGAGGAAACAGCCAAGAATATCTTGAATAATCATCAATGAATATGGCATAATACTTGCATCCACTTATTGAGAAAACAGGGGATGTCCATATGTCACTGTGTACAAGTTCTAAAGGGGAATGAGTGACAGTTTGTGATTTAGGAAAGGGTAGTTGTCGACTTTTAGCAAGTTGACAATCAACACAAACTGTGGAATCAGCCTTAGAAGGTGTCACAGGAAGATGGTTTGAATTGATTATTTTATGAAAGACCTCTGAGTGTGGATGGCCTAGACGTTTATGCCAAATGGAAGGTGAGGTCTGTACTCCAATGAATGCAGTGAGCCTTTGGAGTTTATTCTTTGAGAACAAGTGCACTGGATAAAGGCCACCTTCACTGGGCCCTTGCAGGAGAATCTCCCCGGTTAGGTTGTCCTTCACAAGAAAATAGGTGTCGGTTAGCTTAAAGAAACAATTGTTATCTTTACAGAATTTCTGTATAGATAACAAGTTGGCAGATGCATTAGGACAACAAAGAATGTTTTTAAGATGCAAAGTGGATTTTGGTGTATGAAAGGAAGAGGAACCAGTATGAGTGATTGAAAGCCCACCACCATTTCCAACTATGACTGCTTCACCTCCATTATATGGTTGCTGAATGGAGAGGTTTTCCAGATTGGTAGTGATGTGGTTATTGGCTCCACTGTCTGCAAGCTAGTCATCTTCCTCACAAAGGGCATTGGATTGTGTAACCATTGCAGCCAATTCTGTTGGCAGATGTCTGCCTTGGTAAGCATAGTCCATCCGGTGGAAGTAATCTAAAGCTTGATGGCTGCTCTTGCCACATATCTGACATGCAGATCGATTAGTATTTTGATTACTAAATTGACCAGAAGTTGTTTTACCTGGGTGTGAAGAATTGGCAGAGTTAAAGAATTTCTTCTGGTTGAAATTCTTTTGCTGCTGATTTGAAAACCGAGGTTGGTATTGCTTCTGGTTGTTGTTGAAAACAGGGGCTTTGCTGAATCTGGATTTGCGGTTGTTGTTGGTTCCCTTTGAGGAATACAAGGCAAATGTGTTGGCTTCGGTATCAGCAAGTTGGTTGTTGAGCAGCTGTTCATGGCTGAAGAGTTGTGTTTGAAAGTCCTCGAGGGACATGGGAACATCCTTTGTCATGAATGAGAAGGAAGATATGAAGGCATTGTAGCGTGGAGTCAATCCTCCTACTAGATAAGAGATGATGTCTTCATCATTTACTGGCTTTCCAACCATAGCCAGCTTGTCAGCCAAAGTTTTGGCTTCATGCACATATTCTGAACATGTTTTGTTCCCTTGGCGCAAACCCTGCAATTGACGTCTTAGATCTTGGATGCGCGTCTTTGAAGGAGCAGCATACCGATTTGCTAAGGCAGTCCAGAGCTGTCTTGAGGTTTCTAACCCATAGACAGTTGAGAATACTTTGTCAGATAGGGTGGCAATGAACCAACTGAGAAGGTATTGATCCTTCTTTTCCCATAATACAAAGTTGGGATTCAGTTGGTCAGGAGTGTCCTCAGTAGGACTTGGAATGAACTTAGGTGGGCATGGCTCAGTGCCATCAACAATGCCCATTAGGTCATTCGTGCGAAGGATGGGTCGGAATTGATAAACCCAAGCCATGTAGTTGGGGCCTTCTAGGATGATTTTGGGAGCAACATGATTGATGTTGGGTATGGAGAAGGAAACTGTAGTGGTAGCAGTGTTTGGGGGGGAAGTGTTGCTAATAGTGGTGGTGGTAGTGTCGGAAGCAGAAGTGTTGCTAGACTCGGCCATTTGATCGAAACTTAGGTTTGAACCGTGTATGGCAGTGATACCATGCAAAATAATACAGAGGATATGAAAAACTACTTTGGAATGAATTATCCAAGCATGAATGTATATTCCTTTATATAGTTGTACAATGGTTCTTATTAAGGTAAGTTACAATGAATGTATCCCTATACAGCAAAGAAAAGTATCAAAGGAAATGATAATAATGGAGAATCATATGACCGTTGCTCTGTACAAGGCAACTCTGTACAATATCTAGAAGATTTGGTGAGCTGGTGATTGTGCAATGAATTGCACAATCACTGGGCCATGATGCTTGGGATTGAGAATCATCATGCAATCAACTGATTGCATGATGTTTGGGATCTTTATTGTTGATTGCGTGATCTCCTTGATATGCTGTCTTTACAATAACAACATTATTAAGCACCAATTTAAGCAAATTGTCGAGAATGCAGAGCATTTACGTGATATATAATTAGTATTTATCTGTTCATACAAAGGTGCATACAATTCCCTTAAAATGCACAAATCTATATATAGCTCAAAGCTTCAAACACTAGAAATTTTTCTTAAAGATTCATACCAAATACAATAAATGAGTCTCACCAATTATCATTCACCTCAACCAAAGTATATTTTCTATTCAATATATATTATTTCTCTCATGGCTCGTTTTTTCTTTTAGTGGGAAATAGTGTTATGGATAAGAGGGGATTAGAATCTATGTTTAAAGTAGAATTTTATTGAATAAGGATTAATCAGTAGTTATAAATTAATTAGGATTAAGATTAGATGTTTTAAAAATAGTTTTATGATTAGTTGGGTATTTTCTATCTTATCTTATTAATTGTATATATGTTCTATAAATCTCTCTGCATGCAGCGTAATTGGGCGGTGGATCTTTCCTCTCATTTATTAAATTGAATTGATCCAAACCGGGAGTTTGAATTTGAATGATATAATTTTGATCTAACAAAGGGAAGAGACTACGTACGTACACCACTTAATTTCTGGCAGTATGCATGTGCATGTGGATGTGGTAGGAGTATTATAGTTAATTAATTAATTAGTCATGATCTTGATCAGCAAAACCTGATGGAATCCAAACAAATAACGCTCGTGTCAAAATTCATTAATTACTCTTTGTTTTTTGGGTATATATATGTGCGCGCGCGCATATATGCATGTGGGTAGATGGAGCATTATTTATAATCAACCATCTTCAGCCAAATTAATAATTACTTGATACATGGAATCCTAATCCAAATTAACTAATAAAGTACTTGTCAAAATTTATTAAGTAGTTAGTTAAAAATACCCAGCATGCATTGCATCGATCATCGTTCTACTTTGTGGCTGTATGTGCATGTGGTTAATTGGATCAATGGAGTATTATTAATTTATAATTAATCAATCATCTTGATCCATAAGCCGAATTAAGTTGATCATGTTATCCAAATTAATTAATTAAGAACGTGTTAATCATGCATGCATGACTTACTTTAAAAAAAATTAAAAAAAAAAACTACCCCAGCTAACATGATCTAAGTAAAGGGGAGCCTCGAGGATCCAACCTCTAGAGGTTTGAACCCCCACTAAAAGGATTCTCTGTGCAGCTTAATTATTGGGCGGTGAATCTAATTTCCTGATCATTAATTAATAAATTGAGCTAATCCAAATAGGGACTTTGTATGATAGATATAATTTGGATGCAACACTTAATTAATTTGTGGCAGTATGTAAATGTGCATGTGGTTGTGGTTGGAGTATTATCATCAATTAATTAGTCATCTTGATACCAGCAAAATTAAGATTATTCTGACAACGTATAATAGTAACATAAATTAAGAATTAAAGATTGAAAAGGAAATTTAGAAAGAGAGAAAATAACAAATAGGGAAGAGAAAGTCCGTAATTACTCCCAAATAAGAAAACATAGAAATAACTTTAAAGGACCAGTTTTTAGGTGTTTGAAGGAAATTGAAGCATTGATGGAAGTTTCGAGCATAAAAGACCAATTCTGGAAAAAGCTGGAGCTCGAATCGAGTGCACCACACCTAGGCTCGAGCGCAAGCTACGATCAAGCGCAAGACATTGTAATCGAGTGCACTCGGGCGGCCCAGA
The DNA here is from genome assembly GCF_901000735.1 of Corylus avellana. Classification (NCBI taxonomy): domain Eukaryota; kingdom Viridiplantae; phylum Streptophyta; class Magnoliopsida; order Fagales; family Betulaceae; genus Corylus; species Corylus avellana. The sequence goes on from NC_081546.1 coordinate 29,111,374, forward strand.
TGCGGAAAGACTTTTTTTTCACTTAAAATTAGGTTTTCCAATCCCTAATTGAACTAGAAGCCTATCCTCTGATTTTATTTGGTTTTCTAGGGCTTTTAGATTTTTCAAAAGCCTATAAATAGACATCTAGGGCTCTTAGGAAAAACAAAGAAATCCAGAGAGAAATTGGAGGCTACTTCAAAAAGCACTTTCAAAAAGCACTTTCGGTTTTTTCTTTCCCTTTTCTTTTTAGTTTTAGTTAATTATATACAACTAAACTCTTTGTTAGGGCTAGATTGAAGCCCTAATCATTTCTTTTCAGGATTTAAATATTAGTGCCTTTGTTTCAATCATATTCTGGCTTATTTCAATTGATTATGTTCTATGTGATTGAATTCCTCATATGCATGTGGTATAGATTTGTTAATTAAGGCAATTTAGATGACCGAATCTTGGGTTTAATAAAGTGACAAAAGAACCTCATCATGGGTTACTGGCTTAATCAACATAAGGAACTAAGAGTAGATATCATGCCTTAAGACTCATGTATTTGTCGATCTCCATAGAATTATGTTTCCCTTTAGGGAAGAAAAGAATTAGAGTGGATACCATGCCTAATTCATTGCTTAGGGAGATCAATAGCTTAAGGTGCAGATACCATGCCTTTAAGTTGACAAGCATTAAATATACCATATGATTGGAATATTGGCTTAGTATTATCTTAATTAGTCTGATTAGTGGTGGATGTCAAAACCCTAACTTTTTCATTATATATCTCTTTTCAAAATCGTGACAAATTCTGTTATTTTAATTTGGAAAATCAACTCTAAACAAAATCAACAATCCTCGTGGGATGATCTCGTATTTGCCTAACTATACTATTGTTTGATCTTGTGGACTTGCGAGTAAAGCGTACCAAGTATTTGCCTATTAATTTAGGTGGGTATTTTGCACAACAATGACAACTTGGTTTGTTTAAAAACCGCTGGACAAAAGGTTTGGGGTGGCCAAGACCAAACTTTGGGGTTGCCAAACACAAAAAGTTGTTGGGACTTCATGTAAAACTGCCTTGAATAGATGTTAAAAAATCTTAGGGGTTGCTAGGGTCCCCCACCTTACAATGTGGGTCCACCTTTGAGTGGTGGTGGTTCAGCGGCTTGAAGGAAATCTCCATGAGCTCCAAGCATGTACAAGTTGAGCGTGGGTTCAAATCTTCACAATTGAGAATTAATCACACAAACTTGATTCATATTAGCTGCCTTGAAAATTCATTGATGTTGGTAAGGTTAAGTCAGACTATAGCTCAATTGTTCTTATGGGAGCGCCTGGGATTTTTGTTGTCTAGACCCCTCTTGATCAATTCCCAGCAAGCAGGTTATACCATTGTAATGCCCAAGTAGAGTTGTCATTGTTGGTCGCCCCCTACTGCCCTTTTAATTAGATTATAAAAAAAAAAGCTCCCTTCTATTCAGTGTGCAAGAAATGATCCCTTTGCTCAATCCTCGATTTTCTCTCACAAAGTCACATTTAGTAAAATTGTGATGGTTAAGATAACTTTGGTAAATATATTTTACTAGAATTATGTTGCGCCGGTTATAACCAATCGCTAAGGTTAATTTCTTGACCTATTAGTTTTGTTCTTCACAAGCATGTAGACATATATGGATTGGCTCGCCTTGTGTTCAAGCATATTGCTAATTTTGCCGACTCAAAATCAATGATTAATTATTATTAATTTGTGTATTAGTCTGACATACATGATTGATCTTATATTTTAGATTTATAAAATAAAATATGGACGATGAAATAGATCATTTCCGTTTCATTTGAATATGATGCCTTGTAATTTTAAATTTTAAATGACGTGAGACCATGTACCAATACCATTAGATGGAACAAAATAAATTGCTATGAAAAAAAACCCAACATTGATCGTCCTAGTTTTTGGTTGTACGAGGTGTAGTAATCATATATTCATATATAAAAGCCAAATCACTCTTTAGAGATAGTATAGAATTGCGACATGTGACGTGAACCCTTTTTTTTAAAAGGCTAAACTGGTTTTTTAATGCATAATTTTTGAACCTATTTTTTAAGAGTAAACCGGTTTTTACTTAAAAAATCGGTCTTTAAATTTGCCTAATTGAGGGTATTTAATTATATATTAAGAGTTTTCTATATATAAATTATTCAATAAATTAAGTATTATTAATGTTCAAATCTAATAAGGAAACAAATAATACAAATCTTATTTTTTTTCCTCTCTACACGATTTCATATTTATTAGGTAAAAATATAATTTAGCCCTCTCAACTACCAGTTATTTTCATTTTAGTCCCATAATGTTCAAAAAGTGATAAAATAGCCCCCAAACTACCAACCAGTTATAATTTGGCCACTCTGTTAGTTGTTACCGTCAAATAGGATAAAGAATTTAATACTACGTCATTTTGACAAGGTTAAGTTACTAAAATGCCCTTTTAGAAAAAAAAAATCAATTTAAAAAATGCCCCCCAAAGCGATGTCGTTTTAGGAAAAAAGAAATGGTGGTTTAGGGGTGGCTTGCCGACCACCCCCTGGCCATTGGGGTGGTTGGGCGGCCACTCTATTAGTCATTACCGTCAAATATAATGAAAAATTCAATACTGCGTCGTTTTGACAAGGTTAAGTTACTAAAATGCCATTTTATAAAAAAATTTAAAAAAAATAATAAATAAAATTAATTTAAAAAATGCCCCCCAAAATGACGTCGTTTTAGGAAAAAAGAAACAGTGGTTTAGGGGTGGCGGCCACCCCTGCTCGCTATGGGTCAAGGTACCACACCATAGGTCCGAAGCGCCGCCTACCAATTTATATTTTAGGTGGTCACTTATGGATTGTGGGGTGGTCGGGCGAAGCCAACCCCTAAACCAATTTTTTTTTTTTTTTTTTTTTCCCCTCTAAACAATGTCATTTTGGGGGGTATATTTTTAATTGATGAATATATTTTACTAGAATTATGTTGCGCCGATTATAACCAATCGCTAAGGTTAATTTCTTGACCTATTAGTTTTGTTCTTCACAAGCATGTAGACATATATGGACAGGCTTGCCTTGTGTTCATGCATATTGCTAATTTTGCATACTCAAAACCATTGATTTATTGTTATTAATTTGTGTATCAGTCTAACATACATGATTGATCTTAAATTTTTGATTTATAAAATAAAATCTGGATGATGAAATAGATCATTTTCATCTTATTTAAATATTGTGCCGTGTAAGTTAAAATTTTAAATGACGTGAAACCATATACCAATACCATTAGATGCAACAAAATAAATTATGGACGGAGTCAAGATGGGATTAGAATATGTTTTAAAATAGAATTCTATTCAATAAGGATAGTCAGTTATCAATTAGGATTAAGATTAGTTTAATTTTCATATTACCTAGGTTTATGGGTAGTTGAGTATATATTTTATATCTGATTTTATTGTATTTTCTGTCTCCCTACTTATTAATTGGCGGGTCGATCTATCCTCGTTAAATTGAACTTATTCAAACCGAGACTTTTTATGATATTTGGATCTAACCAAAAGAAGAGACAATAACTTGTTTTTAAAAATAAAAAAAAAAAAAGCCAACATCGATCGTCCCAGTTTTGGAATGTACGAGGTGTGGTAATTATCTTATATTGAAAAGCATCTTGATCAGCAAAACATGATGGAACCGAAAATAATAATATTAAAAATCTTACACAAACAAAAAATTAATAATAAATAATAATGACATAAAATATGGTACCAATTTTTGGCTGTATGTGTGCATGTGGTTGGAGTATTATCAGTATAATGAAAATCAGCCGAAGTTGATGGAATCTCCTAATGAATTAATAAAAACTGTCAATATTCATGAATTACTAATTAAAAATACCCCTAAGATGGACTTCCATTTCTTTGTGTTTTTTTGTGTTTTTGGTAGGCTTTTGGATGAAAAAAAAAAAAAAAAAAAAAAAAAAAAGCACTTTTGAAAGTATGGGGCTTAAAGAGCAAATTCGGGAAAACGCTAGAAGCATTGGATCTTCGGATAGTGTGATCGAACGCACTAGACCAGCAATCGAGCGCCCAAAGCCAAGGGGTAAGCGCAAGGTCTGTGTTCACACACAGAAGAAGAAGCTCAAGCGCATTTGCGCTTGAGCGCATCACATTGACGATTGATCGCAGGAGTGCGATCAAGCACACCACGCCTACGATCGAGCGCATTCGTGTGCGAGAAGAAATACAGTTGCGGCCAGGACTTCCTTTTCCTTCCAAGTTAGGGTTTTCAAAGTCCTAGTTGGATTAGGACTAAAACCTATGATTTTGCTAGGTTTACTAGGGTTTTTAGAATTTTTGTAAGCTTACAAATAGACCTCTAAGCCTCACAATTTATGGGGACAATTCCACACAACTTTGAAGAGGGAAATTTTAAGGCTACTTCTATGAGCGGTTTTCGGTTCTTTCTTTTCCCTTTATTTTAATTATATGTATTAATAACTTTAGTAGGGCTAGATTGAACCCCTAATTATGTTTCTTTAATATTTCAATATTGGCGCCTTTGTGATAATCATATTGTGATGCTTAACTTGATTAATTCATGTTTTATCGAATTCCTCATATGTGTGTGATTGGCCATTATATGCATGTGATATGGATTAGTTATTTAAGTCAATTTGTATGATCAAGTCCTGGGCTGAATAGAGTGACAAAAGAATCTCTTCACGGGTTCTTAGGTTAATCAACATGAAAAATCGGAAGTATACACCCATGCCCTAGGCTCCATGTGTTTGTCAATTTTCATAGATTTATGTTTTCTTAAAGAACAACTTAGTATACATCAATGCTATATTTTTTAAGAAATAAAAGAGTTAGAGTATACACCGATGCCCAAGTCATAGCTTAGGGAAATCTATAGTTTAAGGAGTATATATTTATGCCCTTCAGTTAGCAAACTTTAAGTATTCATAATATGATTGGAATATTGGCATATTGTTATATTATTGAGCATGATTAGTGGTGGATATTAAAGCCCTACCTTCTCATTTATCTTTATTCCTTTTTCATAGTTTCAATTTCATGACAAAGTTGATATTTTAATAAATTTTAAGCAAAATCAACAATCTCTGTGGGAACAATCTCGTACTTGCACCCTATACTATTATTTTGATATTGTGCACTTACGAGTAAAACGTATCAATTATTATCTATTAATTTAGGTATATTTGACACAACAATTTTTTTGCGCCGTTGCCGGGGATTGTTTAATTTTGTTTAGAATTATTTTCCTTAGTTAATTTTATTTTTGTTTTAATATCTAGTTTTAAAGTTTTTGTTTTGTTCTTCTGAGGTGCGCTCGAGCGCCCATTCTAGGGCGATCGAGCGCACCTCACAGTTCGATCGATCGCACATCCGGACAGCAGAACTAAAACTGTGTTAATTACCTATCCGACTTATTTCTTTTCATGCAGGGTCGTTCGAGTCTGCATCTTCCTAAGTTTTTATTTTTAAATCTATTTTTATTTTCCTTTTGATTTTAACATCTTTTTTTTTCTTTTTTTTTTACTTTTATTTTCACACATGTGGGGGAAACATTCCAACACCCCATGAACCATGTTCATATTGCCATAACCCTTATCACCAAGTTAGGGATTGTCCTTCAACAAGACAATTTTCTAACTATTCTTATGGGCATATGAACACATCATTCTCTAGACCGGGGAATGACATCTATTTTGATTCTTATAACCTATCATGGTGCCAACAGTCTAATCTCTCGTGGCAAGCTCAAGCTCATAGAAATCATGCCCCACAATTTCATGAATTGCACCATCAATCACATTCGTAGTTCTATGATCATTCATATTCCTCTTAGCTATCTCCCGTCAATTGGACTCAACAATACCAAGAAGAACCACCTCCTCCGAAGAGTTCTAACTTAGAATAAGCAATGTCAACTTTAGAAGAAACGATGTCAGCTTTTCTTAACCACAGTAAGGCCAATAATCAACTACTACAACCCATCGACACCAAAATAGAAGTTCAAGAAGAGGAGTGTTATCCTATCTATTGGCCCCCACAACAACAATACCAAGAAGAACCACCTCCCCCGAAGAGCTTTGCCTTTGAAGAAGCGATGTCAACTTTCCTTAGCCAAGTGGAGGAAAGTAAGCGATCATTTGAAAGGATGGAGGCCCACCTCAAACAAAAAGCCGATATCCTCAAAGAAGAAGAAGAAGAGTGCCAAAGTCAGTCGGTGATCACTCCTAATGGACAATACACGGAGGAAGAGTACACTTACTATCATGAGTAATCAATTACCACATTAAGGAGTGAAGAAGCGGTTGAAAATCAAGTGGAAGAGATGAAGGAGGAGCGAACTAAAATTCCACATGAACCACATTGGGAAAAAGAAGAGAGCACTGAGACTTCTTCAACATCAGCTCCTATTCCCGAATTACCAAGAGTCCAAGAGAGAAGTTTGTTGGAGTTATGTGATGAGCAAATTGAAGACATCAAGATAGAAAAGTTCCCTGAGTATTCTTCTTATTTTATTCTAGTTCACGATTCCCTTATGGATGAAAAAATGTTTGAGAAGACTCAGAATGATCTACCCTGATCTATAGACAATTGGAATCACCCTACAATAGGAAGAAGTCATTCTCTTTGGTGCAAAAGAAGAAAATACTGGTGCTTCAAGTTTAAAAGAGGACAACAGTCTAGCTAAAGACATTAAACTTAGCGCTTATGGGAGGCACCTCATAGCATATCCTCTCTTTTTTTCTTTGTTTGTTTTTATTTTTTATTTTTTGGTTTTGTTTTCCGTTGTTATTTTAGTGTTTTGCTTTTCAGGGACAAGTGGGCTTGTATTCAAGTTTGGAGGTGTGCTATGAGTCATGCTATTCCAAATATGTGAATCACTATAATTAACGGGAGACATATATATTGGAGTCTTCATGTATTGAATCGTTGTTAATGGAAATGTTAGTGGGCTAGCTAGCTGATTTTTTTTTTTTTTTTTTTTTTTTTTTTTTGACATATCCACACAAGAGAATGGGGATGGGGGATTCGAACTAGTAATCTCTACTTTATTAGGCGTGATCCACAACCGATTGAGCTACCCTTAGGGACACTAACTAGCTAACTTAGTACCACTCATACAATGAGCCAAATTAATTTGAATCCATATTAACTTGTTGGAATTAATATAGAGATAGACTTATTTATTTTTAATTGGTATGTTGCATATAGAGATGGACTTAATTATTGGAATACAGTTATTATTATTATTTTATTTATTTATTATTATGTTCTTTTTTTTGTGTGTCAGAGGTCAAAATTCATAACGTACGGGAAAACGTTTTGGCTGTATATGCACGTGGTTGGAGTATTATAATTAATCATCTTGATCAGCAAAACTTGATGGAATCCAAATTAATAATAATAGCCCACATGCACATGCACATGTACATGCACATGCACATGCACATGCATGCATAAAAATATTAGTATAAATAGCATGAAGGTGCAATGGAGAAAAATCACTTGAGCGAACCAATTTCTTCTTCTCTCTCAAATACCTACTTAATTACCCATCATAATCATTCATCAAGATCATCAAGATCAAGATGACTAGCAGCACTGATGTGAATGCCGGATACTGGTACTGGAACGGTGAGTTGCAGCCGGAGAACATTGATTTCAGCCTTTTCACCCATCTTTTTGCTGCCTTTGCTGGTGTCAATGACACCTACCAACTCAGCTTTCCAACCAATCAGCTTCGAACCTTCGCCAAAACCGTGAAGAACAACTCTGATATTAAAGCCATTTTATCCATCAGTGGAGACACTGATCCTTCCATTTTTGACACAATCGCTAGCGATTCTGATTACCTTAAAACATTCATACATTCCTCCATTGATGTAGCCAGGGAATTTGACTACGATGGCCTTAGCCTCCACTGGCAGTATCCCAACACGACCGATCAGATGACCAACCTTGCCACACTCCTCAAAGAGTTGCGAGCTGCCGTGGATAAAGACGCTGATGATCGCCCTGGCGAAGCCAAGCTGCTTCTAACCGCAGCCGTCTATTACTCCCCACAGTATACGTTGACGTCCGTTACTTATCCCATTCAAGCTATCTCAGATAGCTTGGACTGGATCAACGTAATGGCCTATGACTTGTATACCCCTCTCCCTGATTCCTCACCCTATTCTACTGCGCCGCCTGCCAATTTGCACACTCCATCAGGCGCTGAACCAATTATTAACGTGGATGCCGGCGTCCGTGCTTGGATTTATGCAGGCGTGCCGGCCAACAAATTAGTCCTCGGCCTTTCATTTCGTGGCCGCAGTTGGCTTCTGAAAAATGCTGATGACCATGAAATATCCTCAGAGGCTAATGGACCTGCGACTGAAGTAAGTGACCCCATACCTTATTCCCAAATCCAGAAGTTTATAGACAACGGTGGCGCAGAAGTGACTGATCCCTCCTACGTCATACAGTATTGCTATGACGGGACGACCTGGATTGGTTATGATGGTAAGAAGAGCATCTTATATAAGGTTAGATATGCAAAGGACAAAGGATTGCTTGGTTACTTTGCGTGGCATGTGGGCGACGACGACACTGCCTTGACTCTTTCAAACCAAGGTAATTTATATTTACTATATTTTTCTCTTTCGATTTCTACTCTTCAATCCATCATTATCCATCCTATAACCCTAACTTATTAAATCATTTTTACTCTTAATATATTCTCGCAGCTTCCCGAGCATGGAACGAAGAAGATGTGGCACGTGTTTAATTAGAAGCTAGCTAGCTTCTATTATCCATATCAAATAAGGCCAATTATCAGTACTTGTGTACGCGTTGCAGGCCAATTTATTATCACTTGTGTTGTTTTGTTTCCTTGATACTGTCTGCTAGTATCCTAGCTGCTTGTTTTTGTAATCCGATTGGATGTGCTCCATATGTTATTTGGAATAAAATGTCATTATTCATATATCTTGTTTTTTCTTGTATTTATTGATAAAGTATTGATTAAATGATTAAATTTACTTTTTCCTTTTAGCTTAAGCTTTTGAAATAATTGGTAATTTAACATATATCATGTTTCTCATACGGCATTCATGCATCCCATCTTATGTTAAAGTTGAAAAAATTCATAATTAAATAATAAATTGCGGAATCATAAAATAAGACACAAAGATTTTATTTGGTTCGGTCAATGACCTACATTCATAGATAAAACCCAAAGGGCTACATTAGGCTCTTATTGAATGAATGTTTACAATATAGAATGCTCTATTTATAAAGCTTATACATAAATGTAATCGTAATCAAATCTCCTAATTTAGGAGGATTAAATCATAATCAAATCCCTAAAATTAAGTTAATCTAATCTTTATCAATTTTCATCAAATCCCTAACTTTAGGGTCATTCAAGTATACTTTAATATTCTCCCTCAAACTCAAGGTGTAAGATCTTGAAACCTTATGTTTGATTGATTGATTTTTATTTTTTTATTTTTTTTTTCGAGGCGGTCGGTGACGCTTGAAATAACAATACAAAAGAGGCCATCTATATATGGACCAAAAAATAGAGTCAACTTTAGGTTAAAATGAGAGCCAACTGTGAGCTGAAGTGAGCATGGGTTTTAAACAATACCACAAAGGCCGGGCCTAGGTTTTAAACAATCCAACAAAGGCCGAATAAAAAGATAGCCAACTATGGGCTGAAGTGGGAGCCAATTATGGGCTAAAATGGCTTGGGTTTTAAACAATACCACAAAACCGAGCAAAAATGGGCCAACTATAGGCCAATGGACTTGCAACTTAGCCTCTTTTGATTTTGATTTTTTTGATTTATTTATTTATTTATTTTCACGTGGGCCAACATTTTTTTTTTTTTTTTTTTTTTTAAAGATCCAATTCCAAACAGCTCCAAGTATAACAACTAAACTAGGATACAATATTTCTATACTAGAATAGGAATAGCTTTGCACTCAAGTAAGGATAACTCATACTTGTAGCCAAACATACCCCTTCTTCTTCAATTTCTTACCTAAATTTCCAGCACACGCTACTCCTGGCCTCCTACCATGTACATCATACCTCCATGCCTCATAGGACGATGAAAAACACGCCGTTTGAAGTTGGAGGTGAGGGAAACGTTGCTACGCTAGTGCTGGGCCTTGACAACCGTGGAGAAGGCACGGGATCTGAGACGAAATATGAGGGAGATGAAGACGATGGAGAAGTTGACGCCGGAGAGGATGGCTAAGGTGGTTGCGCCACTGCACTTCGTGGATTTGTGGCTGGTAGGCAAACCACTGGAGATCAGGTGTGGATTGACGAAAAAGAAGACGAACGGAGGCGATTAAGGCACTGGCAGATCTGGCGGCTTTCGACTGAACGTCAACCGGTTTTTTTTTTTGTTTTTTTTTTTTAATAACAAAAAATAAAACAGAATAAATAAAAGGGTTTCTTGATTGTGAAATCAATCAAAACAAAGGATAAGAAACATAAAAGAAAATTGGAATCCAGAATCTAACAAATGGCGATAGCCTTTTTGCTCTGAGGTAAATTTAATCACTTAATCATTACTTTAACACTCCCCTTCACATGTGGGCTCAGACTCCACTTTTAATAGGTAAAGCCCAACACGTGGAATATCTAATTTAAATGGGGGTGAATTGACGAAGTTAAGGTTCAATCCCAAGACCTTTGGCTTTGATACTATGAAGAAATTCATGGGCCTAACTCATCTTATAAAATCGGTTCGATAAGAGATGATTGCTCATTCCTTATAAACATGTCCAAGATTTTGTCCACATGCAATGTGGGATTATTCTTCAACACCTTCCCTTACGTACATGCCAGTATTTTTCATGGTCCTTGTCACGAGGTAAGTAGTATGTGTGGGCTCCATTTATCCTGTGGTAGGCTTTGATACCATGAAGAAATTTATAATTAAATAATAAATTGCGGAATCATAAAATAAGATACTAAGATTTTACATGCTTCAGTCAACGACCTACATCCACCGATAAAGTCCAAAGGGCTACATTTAGCACTTATTGAATGAATGTTTACAATATAGAATGCTCTATTTATAGAGTTTATACATAAATGTAATAGTAATCAACTCCCCTAATTTAGGGTGATTAAATCATAATGAAATCCCTAAAATTAGGCTAATCTAATCTTTATCAAATCAAATCTCTAACTTTAGGATCATTCAAATATACTCTTACAAAAGTATTCGTCATTTATTATTTAATTAATATTTCAACACTTTCCCTTAATAAGTAATGCTTTAAACATGCATGGAATATTTAATAAATGATAGCCGCTATTATACACATTAGGGCACCAGAGTTATAAGAATATATATATATATATATGTAATCGTCCCTCCTTCAAATATTTATTGAAGAGAGAGCAGAGTCATAAGAATGAGATCCGAGAGAATCCTTGATGAAATTGCGATGATATGAACAATCCTTGATGAATGAGATGCGAGATAAGAACAATCGTCCCTGTCTGACTTGTCGCTGGAACAGAAATGGATGACTTTCTTTGGTTTTACTAGCTAGGATGTAGAGTTTAATGAGTGGAGCAATCACAATAACTAAAAGCAACCCACAAGTTACACCAATTCTGACAAATCAATGACATTTAGGAACTGAAAAGAGATTACAACTTTTACAATAGTAACTCTCAAATTAACTGTATACCCCCAATTGATTTATGGCTGGTAAAATCTAATGCTATGATTGTAAAACTAGTTGATTGGGGGATTATTTTGGAGGCAATTTGTAGTTGTAAACAGTAGATAGGCTAAAGAGTCTATTTACTGTTTACGTTAAAAGAAAAAAAATTAAATTGCCTGCTCTTCTGGAGGTGAAAAATCACTTCCAATAATTTAGCTATTATCAACCATTTGCCTATACAGTTAGAGATGCTCTAAAGTAAACAGAAATTCTGCAGAACCCAAAGAAACTACAGAAAACCACACCAGCTACAAAAGAAACTCAAACCCAACTACTAATCAAAAAAGCAACTCCTCTTAAAATTTGATACTCCAGTTACGGCAAATAAGCAAAGTCTCCTCATTCCTTATAAACTTCCCCTGCCCCCCAATATTCTTGTTCGAACCTCCCAATAAATTGAGTGTAAAATCTGTTCCTCTGTCTTTTGATGACTTCCATACATAACCTCATTTCGGTTCTTCCATATATTATACACAGTGGTGCTCATAGACAATCTGCATATATTGGCAGCAAGGAAGAATTTCTAATTTTATTGTTACCAATACAGTGTATCAAGTTGCAGTGTCTTGAAACAACAAGTAAGGCCTCTGAACAACAAGTCATTTATCTATGCGCTTTCGATCATTGAATACTGGATTTTTCGCCAATGCAAGCGCTGACTTATTGTCAATAAATATTTTCGTAGCATCATCTTCTACCGGCCTACTTTTTACAATTTTAGTGTAGAAGGCATAAGCCAAAATTGGGTTTGGAAATTAGTTTAAGCTTTAAAGAGAAGAAAACCAAGTTGAACTTAATTGAAGCATCATATTCAGGAACACATGTTACTGTTAGCAGTATGCAATCCACAGCTCACAACTTTTTCTTCATAATCTCATTGATGCAGATCTTGCTAGACAATCCCTTTTGGATTTAAGAAAACTCATTGGTATTATCGAAGGGATTACTTAAGGACCTTTATATCTTCAAGAATACTCCTGATTTACAATAATATATTCATCGAGACCTCTAGCAACATTTTAATTGACAATGAAATGAAACCTAAGATATTAGACTTTGGTATGGCTAAAATTTTCATGAAAGATGAATATGAAGCTTAGTAATTTAAGCATTCTGATCAAATAATGATTTAAGTTTAGTAATTTAAGCATTCTAATCAAATAATTAATAGTTATATGGATAATCAATAATTAATATTGCATGCAGTGCTTACGTTACTCCTGAATACGCTAAACGAGGTTTATACTCTATCAAATCTAATGTTTATAGCTTTGGAGTTCTACTCCTCCACATCATAACTGGGAAGAAGAATGCATGTTCTTTTGGTGCGAATGAAGATTTAAAGCTCCTAGAATACGTAAGTTGTTTTGATCATGCTTTTGTCTTTTGTCCTTTTTTGTGTTTTGCTTTTACGATCAGCAAGATTGATATATGATGGTTTCATTTATCTCAGGCATACATATGAGTTGTGGAAATCAGGCAAAGGCATAGAGTTTATGGATCTTGTTAAATCAGACATTTGACCATCTTATCTAAAAATCAATTGGTGTCTAGTGAGGAAAGTCAAATCATTTTATGGTATTCGCAATCGCACCCCACAAAGCATGTTCTAAGAGCCGTTCAAGTGAGTAAATCGAGCAGCATTAATATTAAACCTCAACAATTCCTCGCTCAACTCGAACCCATAACCCTGTCTCTAATACCATTTGTTAGACCAGGCCTTTAACCATCTCACCTAAAAATCAATTGGTGTCCAGTGAGGGAAGCCAAATACTTTTATAGCATTCGAAATCGTACCTCGCAAGGCATGTTTTAAGAGCCGTCCAAGTGAGGAAAGCAGCATTATTGAACCTCAACATATCCATCTTTGGATGATAAACATTCATCATGTAAACTAATAAGATGCCTGCAAATAGCTCTTTTGTGTGTTCAGGAAAATGCAGTTGATAGGCCATCCATATTGGAGGTTTCTTCAATCCTAAAATGTGAAATTGCTACTCTGAGAATTCCAAAAGTGCCTGCTTTTTCTACAAGAAGAACCCAAGATGAGGAAATAAATCTGAGTTGCCGCTAGAAATTTTTTTCTGTTAATGATGCAACAATTTTCCAATTTATACCCCAATAATTAATTAAGCATGGAGGCCTTTCTGAAATATAGTTTCATGGTGAGGAAAAAAAAAATTCCGTGTTGCAGACAGGGTATTTACATGTCTTTCTTTTCATTGTAAGGACATTTTTAATTTTCGCTAAGCTCTATTAGAACCTCTCAAGAAATGTTATTAATTTGCATTCTAGCATCTATCTCGTTTACATTTTCATTAAGTTGGTACGCTTCATCTACCATTAGTTTTTTTTTTCTTCCCATTTTAATTAATTGTGAATGGAACATGCCATTACTCACCAGATTTTGTATCTCCTAATTCTGTTTATTCTTTGCCGGTGGATTCAATGCAAAGGAACTTGGATTGGTTAAATGTAATGTGGCTTATCACTACTACTCGCCATTTTCGGCAAACTATGCGCGCGCAGTTGCAGCTTTGCATGATCCAGAGACTCACGCTGATACTGATGATGGCCTTGCTTTAACCTACAAATGCTACTTTTGTAGTAAATTACTGCGTAATTGGATCCAATTGGATTACTTTTGATGATATTGAGGCTGACCAAAATAAGGTTTTATATGTCAAGGAGATGAGCATGCTCGGTTACTGTGTTTGGCATGTCGCCAACAACGACAATTGGGTGCTTTCTCTTGCTGCAGGTAGGGATTATATATTCTCTCTCTTTAATTAGAATCTATAATATTCTTCATTATTTCTATATTACAGTTAGTAGATGATGAAAGATTGATTTTAATATAGAAATTTGATGAATTTGATATTTTTGTGGAAACAGCAAGGAAAAATTGGTTTCGCAGGAATAGGTGGATTCATGAACGTTTGTTCACTCCTCCAAATGAAGTGGGCAGATTGGCGTCTGCAGCAGTGGAGGACTTCAAGGGGTGCAATGCTCCACCAAATGAGGAAGATGTCAACAAAGAAATAGAGATCAAGAAGTGGATGCATCCTCCTCAAGGGTGGTACAAGATCAACTGTGATGCAGCTGTAGATGTCAAAAATGGAAGGATGGGAGTGGGTTTAATTCTCAGAGATCACGACAGACGGGTCTTTGCTGCTGGGAGTTACACGCAAATGGGATGGCTAGACCCGACTACTGCAGAGGTGATGGCCACAGTCAGAGCAGCCGAGCTTTGCAAAGAACTGGATGTGAGCAACGTAATTCTAGAAGGAGATGCACAGACAATTATATGGGCGTTACAGACTGGGGAACAGAATGGTAGTAGGTATGACCAGTTAGTAGATGATGCAAGATTGATTTTAAATGCTTTGCCGAATTGGAAACCCAACCATGTACGCTGGAACATAAACGGTGCAGCCCATAGGCTTGCTAGATTAGCAACCAGAAATGTCATAGATTGAGTATGGAGGGATGAGATACCCGATTGTATTTGTGATATTGTTCAAGCGGAGCATATTGCTTC
The DNA here is from genome assembly GCF_901000735.1 of Corylus avellana. Lineage (NCBI taxonomy): Eukaryota > Viridiplantae > Streptophyta > Magnoliopsida > Fagales > Betulaceae > Corylus > Corylus avellana. The sequence goes on from NC_081546.1 coordinate 29,126,691, forward strand.
AACCTGATTTTGATATAATGAGAAGTGAACAATTTTTTTCAAAAATAAAAATAAAAAAAGTTCTGGAGAATATAGTTTATTGCCAGGGCCGGCCCAAAGGCTTGGCGACTTAGGCCGTCACCAAGGGCCCCCATTTAATAAGGCCCCAAAAAAAATTTTAATGAGACCTAAAAAAAATTTTAATAAGGCCCAAAAAAAATTTCCATAAAAATTTAAGGCCTCTAATAGTTGTAAATAAGTAATAATTATGGCCCAATTTAATAAGGACCAACATAAAATAAATAAATAATTCATCAGGAAAAAAAAAAAAAAAAAAAAAAACTCTCTAACCAACATCCCAGTCTCTTTGATGGAATTTGGAGAATGAAATATTATTAAAAAACCTATCACCAACATCTATTGTCTCTGAGTGATGGAATTTCACAGAAATCAAATAGTTTTTTTTATTCTCAAATTTAAAGTGGAATGTAGGCCGTCTCTTTTTCTATTTGTTGTTGGAATTCCACATAAGAACGAAAACCTTCACTCATATCTATTATCTAGCCTGCAATTTTTCTGATTCTCTCGAAGATCAAGAACCTTTATACTAATTCTCTAAAACCTACTAGTAGAAAATATGTATTTGGATATGAAAAACTTACAAAAAAAAAAAAAAAAAAAAATTGTAGAGAAACTGATTGAATGTCAAAGAGGAGCTCTAAATAAATTTGTTATTAGTAATAAACAAAATATAAAGGATAATAAAAGATTTCTTAGAGAAATAGAATTTGGCGGAATAATGTCATCAGCCTTCTCATTGAGCTTAAATAATGAAAGAGTTACAATTACAATCAAACTTTAATCTTATCAAGATAAGAGTGATAAGATAACAATCTAAGAAAACTATTTACAATAGAAGACTTAATAAACTAAAGAAATCTAATTAGAAATAATTACAAGAGAAGAGATATAATACAAACAGATGATATTCTGTTTGTATTTAAAGATAGAAGAGAGGTTGAGAAGGAATAGAAGTCTTATGATGCTGGATCGCTACTGAGACTGCGCTCGATCGCACTCGGGTGCTCTCGGATCATAAATCTCTCGGATACTGCGATCGATCTTGTGCTCGATACTCTGAAGGCTGCGATCGATCGCAATGTGTTGTTGGAACTTCATTCGCTGTGATAACAGTAGGATCATCAGTTAGCTTAACATGCCCCCTCAAGCAAAAAAGGGATGGAATCACTTTGAGCTTGGATTTGAGAAAGAAAAAAAAAAAAACGTGCTGAAGATAATCCTTTGGTAAAAACATCTGCAATTTGATCTGCTGTAGAGATAAAGGAGATTTTGATATCTTTGTTGAGGACTTTTCCCTGACATAGTGATAGTCAACTTCAATGTGCTTTGTTCTAGCATGGTAAATTCGATTGGTTGCCAAAGATAGGGCACTCACATTGTCACACCAAACAACTGGAGCAATTGGTAGAGAGATGTGAATTGCACGAGCATTCTTAACTAATATAGTTCAGTTGTAGCAATAGCTAGAGATCGATACTCAACCTCAGTGCTTGATCTAGAGACCACTGGTTGCTTCTTGGCACTCCAAGATACCAAGCAATCACCAAGAAACACAGCAAAACCAGAGGTGGATCTTCTATCATCAGGGCATCCTGCCCAATCGGAGTCACAGAAAGCATTCAGTTGGAGATTAGTCTTGGAGTAAAACAGGCCATGATTAGATGAGCTCTTCAGAAACCATAAGACTCTTTTGATTGCTGACCAGTGAGTGGCTGTGGGATGGTGCATGTGCTGGCAAAGTTGGTTCACTAGGAAAGCTACATCAGGTCTTGTCAAAGTACAATATTGCAGAGCTCCTACTACACTTCTGTATTCAGAGGGATCAAGTAATTCTTCACCATCTAATCTGGAAAGTTGGGAACCAGAGGAACAAGGAGACTTTGCAGGCTTTGCTCCTGTCATGTGAGTTCTGTTGAGAAGCTCAAAAATGTATTTTGATTGGCAGAGAGGAATACCTGCAGGGCCCCGAGTGACCTAAATGCCAAGAAAGAAGCTTAGTGGTCCTAAGTCGTTTACAGGAAATTCCTGCTGCATGAGTTGTACTAAAGATGTAATCAAATCAAGGTGTGTCCCTGTAATGATTATGTCATCTACATAGATTAGCATAAATATTTGAACACTGCCAGATATAAAAATGAATAGAGAGTTATCTATAAGAGATGCAGTGAAACCAATATCCAATAAATAAGTACAAAGTCTTTTGAACCAAGCTCGTAGGGCTTGTTTAAGACCATAAATAGCTTTCTGCAGTCTGCACACTGAGTGAGGATGGTTTTTGTCAACAAAACCTTTTGGCTGTTCCATGTAAACTTCCTCTGATAAGGAACCATTAAGAAAAGCATTAGAGATGTCTAACTGCTTAATCATCCAGTTGAAGTATACTGCTAGTGCTAGGATAACCCAAATAGTGGATGGCTTAATTACTGGACTGAATGTGTCAGTATAATCCACCCTAGAAGTTTGTTCAAATCCCTTAGCAACTAGTCTGGCCTTAAATCTGTCTACCGCACCATCTGACTTTCTCTTAATCTTGTACACCCACTTGTTATGAATCACATGTTGATGTGAAGGCCTAGGACAAAGTGTCCATGTTTTGTTGGAGAAAAGGGCCTCAAATTCCAGAGACATAGCAGCCTGCCACCGTGGGTCAGGAGCAGCTTTACTATAGCATGAAGGTTTAGTTTTAGGTAGAAAAGTATGATAGCCGAGAAGGGGATACCTAGAGTGAAACATTTTGAATTCTGAGAAGTTTTTGGGTTTTTGACTTCCTGTTTTGGACCTAATGGTCATGGGGTGAGATGGGAGAGAAGAGGGTGTCTCAGTTATGGGTTGAGCAATTGGTTCAATAATAGGTTGGGAAAGATGATCTGTAGTTAAGGAGGATGCTACAGTAGATACAGTAGTGTTTGGTTGAGTAATAGGTTCAATGATAGGTTGGAGAAGATTTTATGTATTTGAGGAGGGTGCTGCAGTAGATGCAGTAGTGTTAGTGCTTAACAGTTGAGTTTTAGATCTTGTAGTCATGGGATGGGATGGCATTGGTGCAGTAGGCAAAGTAGGAGTTGGATCTGCAGTATGGGAACAATTTGCATTGGATGACTGCTAAATTGTACGAGGTAGGGTTGGCTGAACTGCAGTATGTGAACAATTTGATGATTCATTAGTAAAAGAAGAAATAGTAGGCAAAGGGAAAGGAGAATCACCTGTGGAGTGTAACCTAGATGGAAAAGTGTGATATAGCAAGATCCTTGGCTGGAAAAGAAGTCTCATCAAACACAACATGTCTTGAAAGATAGGCCTTATTGGTGACCGGATCAAGACATTTGTAACCTGCAAAGTTATAAGCTAAAAAGATGCAAGGTTTAGACCTATAATCTAGTTTGTGAGAATTGTAAGGCCGCAAGAGAGGATAGCACAAGCATCCAAAAACTCTAAGTTTTTGGTAGTCAGGGGTTTTGGTGTAAGGTTTAGAGTATGGAGACATGTTTTGGAGAACAGGTGTAGGCAATCTGTTTATGATGTATACAGCAGCGAGGAAAGAATCTACCCAATAACTATTGGAGAGATGAGAGTGAGCTAACAATGTTAATCCAGTTTCAAGGATATGTCTTAGTTTTCTTTCTGCAAGGCCATTTTGAGGAGAAGTGTATGGATAGCTTTTTCTATGGACAATGCCATTGGTTTTGAGAAAAGATTGGAATTGAAGAGAGGTATATTCACCTCCTCCATCAAATTGGAGTTCTTTAATTGTTGTGGAGAATTGGTTTTCCACAAGCATTTTGAATTTCAGAAATGTGTCATAGGTTTCAGACTTGGTGTGTAAGGGATAAATCCATGTAAACCTTGAGTAATCATCTATAAAGACAATGTAGTATTTATAACCAGTGATTGACATTACTGGAAAAGTCCATATATCAGTGTGAATGAGTTGTAGAGGGGACAAAGATACACTGTTAGAAGTAGAGAAAGGTTGTTTCTTACTTTTGCCCAATTGACATGACTCACAAAGATACTTTTATTGATATTTGAAACTGAAACAGAATTTGAAAATAAAACAGGGAGATTGTTATCTCTAACAATTCGAGTAACTACATCATTAACAGGATGGCCTAACCTAAAGTGCCATATTAAAGAAGAGGTTTTTATTCCTAACAAAGCTATAAAAGACTTGCTGCCCATGTGAGACTTCTTGCAGAATCGTAGAGGCTAGGATACATGCCATTCTCACTCTTCCCTTCCAGTAGGATTGTTTTGGTCTGAAAATCAATGATATAGAAATTAGAGGATGTTAAATCAAAGAAACAATCATTATCATGACAAAATCTTTGAATGGAAACAAGGTTTGCAGCAGATTGTGGATAATGCAAGACATTATTAAGTTTAAAAGTAGAGGTAGAAGATTGAAAAGTTGTAGAACCAGAATTGGCTATAGCAAGAGCTGCTCCATTCCCCACAGCAACAGTTTCGTTGTCTTGGAAGGGTTGCTGGATGTGAAGGTTCTCTAAGTCTTGAGTGATGTGTACATTGGTTGCACTGTCTGCATACCACTGTGGATCTTCATAGGTAGTGTTGGATTAGGTCACCATTGCAGCGAGTTGATGAGGTGGATGTCTCCCTTGGAAGGAATAGTCCATCCTATGGTAGCAATCCAAGGCTTAGTGGTTTACCTTCCCACATATTTGGCATGGAACTCGAGGAGCAGAATTGAGAGATGTCTGGCCTGAGTTTGGTAGTGGTAGTAGCCCAGTAAAGGTATTGTACCTTGGAGCAAGATAAGTGTTGTACCTTGATGCTGCATTGGAATTGTTGTTGTTGAAGAACCTGGCCGCAGGAGGAGATGGTCTAGGGCTGAAATTTCCAGCAACAGGAGAAGGTGGTCTGGGGCTGAAGTTTCTTGCTGGAAACTTGGCAGGGTATTGTCCACAGCCTCTGAAGGATTTTTGTCCTCGTTTTTTAGTAAACAAGGCAAAGGTTGAGGTGTCTACTGATGATGCTAGCTGCTGATTCAGTAGTGTTTCATGATTGACAAGCTCCTCTTGAAAATCATCCAGTGAGAGTTGTTTCTCTCTAGTTAGAAGAGAGACAATAGTGACAAAAGTGTTGAAGGAAGGATTGAGGCCATTGAGGAGAAAAGAGATCAGGTCCTCATCGGGAACATGTTTCCCTACTGCAGCTAATTGGTCAGACCATACCTTGGCTGATTGAATATATTCTGAACAGGTCAAGGAGCCTTGATGGAGACTCAGCAATTGTCTTTTGAGATTGGCAATTCGAGACCTAGAATCATTAGCAAACTTTGTTGCTAAAGTGGACCAGACTTGTTTGGAAGTATTAAGTCCATAAACTGTGGACAGAACTTTCTCAAAGAGTGTCAAATTGATCCAACTGAGGAAACATTGATCCTTTTTGTTCCAGGTGGTAAATTCTGGATTAAGAGTTTCCACACCTTTGTCATCTGTGATCAGTTTGGGAGGGTATGGTTCAAATCCATCAACTATGCCTAACAAATCATGGGTGCGCAGGATGGGAAGAAATTGTGTGGTACAATCCAGGTAGTTTGGACCTTCAAGCTTTCCATTGAATTGGGAAAGTGTAGGTGGAGAGAAGCTTGATGCAGAAGAAGATGCCATTAAAAGACAGATTGGTGTATAGTAAAGGTAAGAAGAAGAAGAGAAAGAAATTTGGGACGTGTGCCTACAATAGCTTTGATACCAAAAAAGATTTCTCAGAGAAATAGAATTTGGCGGAATAATCTCATCAACCTTCTCATTGAGCTTAAATAATGAAAGAGTTACAATTACAATCAAACTTTAATCTTATCAAGATAAGAGTGATAAGATAACTATCTAAGAAAACTATTTACAATAAAAGACTTAATATACTAAAGAAATCTAATTAGAAATAATTACCAGAGAAGAGATATAATACAAACAGATGATATTATGTTTGTATTTAAAGATAGAAGAAAGGTTGAGAAGGAATAGAAGTCTTATGATGCTGGATCGCTACTGAGACTGCGCTCGATCGCACTAGTACCTGCGCTCGATCGCACTCGGGTGCTCTCAGATGATAAATCTCTCGGATACTGCGATCGATCTTGTGCTCGATACTCTGAAGGCTGCGATCGATCGCAATGTGTTGCTGGAACTTCATCTGCTGTGATAACAGTAGGATCATCAGTTAGCTTAACAGATAATTTAGGTGGAAAACTTATAAATGAACAAGAAATTCGTCAAAAGAATTAGAAGATATATCTAACTCTATTGTTATAAATATTTATGACCCAAGCCAATGGAAAAATATTGATGCAAGAAATTGCTCCAATTGATATATTAAATTATATAAAAAGACTTGATTCTTTTCCAAATGCATGTATCGCTTATAGAATTTTATTAACAATACCTATCACAATTGTTTCTGTAGAAAGAAGTTTTTCAAAATTAAAATTGACAAAATCCTACCTCAAATCAACAATGTTACAAGAGAAATAAAATGGATTAGCCATATTATGAATTGAAAAAATGATGTTAGAAAATCTTGTTTATAAAAACTTAATCAGTAATTTTGCATCCCAAAAAGCGAGAAGAATGATTTTTAAATAAAATATAATAATAATATTAAAATAAATTTTTTTAAAATTTTTTTTTTACTTAAAACAAAATAAGGCCCTATTTCAAAGTTTCGCCTAAGGTCCCAAAATACATTGGGCCAGCTCTGTTTATTGCCGATCCTATATCTGTTTATCCTGATTTATCTCTTCGACCAGAAGACTTTTATTTTTAGTATATATGATAAGATCAATATTTCCCGCAAGGAAAAAAAGAAAAAAAACAGCAACTTATCTGCAATACCAAAATCTAATATCTTAGGCTTCATTTTGTTGCCAAGTAAAATGTTGCTAGCTTTGAGGGCTCGACAATTAAAACTACTTGACAATATTGTAATGTAGCATTATTTTTTTGACATGTTTCTATCTCTTGCATAATGATTTTAGCTTCAGTTCAAGGGGTTTGATCATAACGGGATTGACAACAATAAGCACCAAAAATGGAGATTGTTAATGATCGTTTTGGTTACAAGTACTGCTGCAATTTTCTTCCTCCTAGTGTCGGTGATGTGTTATTTAAGGAAGAGAAAATATTTCTCTTGTACCTTTTGTATTATAGGTAGGATTTTTATTATTTACTGCTTATTTAACAAAGAATAAAAACAAGAGAGAAAATTTGATGCTTTAAAATATGACGGTGGAAGCAGGTAAAGAAGCAGAAGGAAAAAAGACAACATAGCAGCTGTTGGAAAGTTCAATAGCAATGTTCCTGATCTTCAAGTCTTTAGTTATGCTGATATTGATGAGGCTACAAACAAATTTGCATTTGAAAATAAGCTAGGAGAGGGTGGTTATGGTCCCGTTTACAAGGTAAATTAACTTTTTTTAATTAGTCATAGGTTAATTACAATTAGGCTTTGTATAATTAGTTCATAATTACTATCACTACAAAAATATACTAAAAAATGGGAAGAATTCTAACCCTAAGATAACTGTAATAACAAAACTAATCGTAAATCAGGTGACAAGATAAACCACTTAGCCAATCATCCAACTCGTATTCAGCTAGTTACAAAAGAAGGAAGAAATATTCTGACTGGCTTCTTCATCCTCCAGCCATGTGATCCCCACAAAATTCTTCTGCACATTTTCTTACCACGAGTATTGACTACGAGTGTGTATGTTGCAGGGTATACTAGCAAACGGAGAGGAAATAGCAGTTAAAAAACATTCAAAAGCTTCCACACGGGGATTTGAGGAGTTCAAGAATGAAGTTACACTCGCAGCAAAACTGCAACATGTTAATCTTGTGAGAGTTTTGGGATTTTGCATTGAAAGGAATGAACAAATGCTGACCTATGAGCACATGCCTAACAAAAGCTTGGACTTCTACCTCTTTGGTTAGAATCTTTTTAATTTGCTTATACTTAGTTAATTGAAGAATCATATTTAGGAACACATGCATGTAACAATTTTTTCTTGATGATCTTATTGATGCAGATCTTGCTAGACAATCTCGTTTGGATTGGAGAAAACGAGTTGATATCATCGAAGGGATTACTCAAGGTCATCTATATCTCCAAGAATACTCACGATTTACAATCATTCACCGAGACCTCAAAGCTTGCAACATTTTACTTGACATCGAAATGAAACCTAAGATTTCAGATTTTGGTATGGCTAAAATTAACATGAAGCAAATACAGGCCGAATTGTTGGAACATGTTAAGTAATTTAAAGCTTGAAGTAGTAATTTAAACATTCCAGTCAAATAATTAATATTGCATAGATGCAGTGGTTCCTCCTGAATTTGTTAAACGAGGTTCGTACTCTACCAAATATGACGTTTATAGCTTTGGAGTTCTACATCTACACATCATAAGTGGGAAGAGGAATGCATGTTGTTATGGTGCGAATGAAAATTTAAACCTCCTAGATTACGTCAGTTGGTTTAATCATGCTTTTTGTCTTTTGTCCTTTTTTGTGTTTTGTGTAATTGCGAATTGAAGTTTGCTGATGATCAGCAAGATTGATATATGATGGTTTCATTTATCTCAGGCATATGAGCTGTGGAAATCAGGCAAAGGCATGGAGTTTATGGATCCATCTCTGGATGATACACTTTCATCATCATGTAAACTAATCAGATGCATGCAAATAGCTCTTTTATGCGTTCGGGAAAATGCAGCCGATAGGCCATCCATATTAATTGGAGGTTTCTTGAATGCTAAAAAGTGAAATTGCAGCTCTGACAATTCCGAAAGTGCCAGCTTTTTCTACAAAAAGAAATGAAGAAGAGGAAAATAAATCTGAGTTACCGCTAGAAATTTTTTCTATTAATGATACCACAATCTCGATAATTAAGCATGGAGGTCTTTCTGCAATATAGTTTCAGACAGGGTATTTACATGTCTTTCGAATCATTGTAATGACATTTAATTTGGATTACTTTGCGGAAAGCTTATTATAATAGATCTTCCTGGGATCCTTGGAAGGCAGGAAATAACAACATTTTTGGGCTCGACAGGCAATAAACTTAAGCAAATTGTGGAAATTGCAGAGCATTTACATGATCATAAGCATTTATCTTTCTGAACAGTTACTAGTTTTCAGAAAGATTCATATATGTAAGTGATAAAGCAAAAGAATTAATAGAATCTAGTACACATTGAGTTTCACCAAAATTTTTTTTTTTTTTTTTTTTTTTTTTTTGATAATGAACTCAATTCATTTATTAAGAGGAACCTTGCTCGGCAAGGACTTTTACATGGATACAGTCAGGATACCCCCTGTTCCACAACATCTCCTCCTTTGTTGAAATTGCCACCTTAGCTAAAGTGTGAGCCGTGTCATTTGCTTGTCTGCCCACATGTCTAACATGCCACTCTCTGTGTTGTTGCAAATTTCTCCTGGCCTCCTCAATTAGCATGCAATAACTCCCATGCCACAGAGTATCGCGTTGCAGAGCTTGCGTAATTTCCTTCGCATCACCTTCAAGTATAAGAGACCTCACCTCCATCTTTTTACTAATCTCCGTAGCATACCAGGCAGCCATCGCCTCCGCATCTGCAGGTTCCATGGCCGTGGGTTTGAATGTGCAGAAGGAGGCTAAGACAGCACCCATGTGGTCCCGAAGAATGACGCCCACTCCTGTAAAGCTTTCCTCCTTAGAAATTGCCGCGTCCCAATTTGCTTTTATAAAGAACTCTGGAGGTTTTTCCCATCGTGTCACCATAGGACGCTCTGCTGCAGCAGTGGAAACTTGGCCTTGGCTCCGTGATACCCTGGTTCTCTCGTAACTCGCTATTTGCTCCTTCGCTTGTTTCATGATGGATGCCGGTGACCACATCTCCCCACCATGAACAACGTGATTTCTTCTGAACCAGAGCAAGCGTGCTACTGTGGTGAAGAGTTGAAAAGTGACATCATCCAACTTTTCCATAAGCAGCAGAAATATTTCCTTGAAACTGGTGTCATTACTGCTGCATTTGTGCAATGCCTTTGGGCCCTCAAGCCAAACATCTCTGGCTGATTGACAATGCCAAAGGAGGTGTCCCACTGTCTCGTCGTGTAAGCCACATAAGGAACAGAGGGAGTCGGATACAATATGGCGCCATTTTAGATTTGCTTTTGTTGGCAAAGCATTTTGGCATGCTTTCCACAAAAACATCTGAAGAGCTGGAGGTCCCTTTGCCTGCCATATTTGCTTCCATAACTCCTTGGTGGACCATGAATCCGAGCATGAACCTATATCCCTCTCCCTTGCCACCTTTGCCATATGATAACCACTTCGAACAGAGTACACCCCATTCTTTGTTCCCTCCCACACAAGTTGGTCGGCTTGTCTTCCCGGGCAAATTGGGATTTTGCAAATAGTTTGCACCTGCAATTCGGAGAAAAGCTCTTGCAATTTTGGAACATTCCACCACCTGCTGTCCTGATCAATCAAACTACTCACCCGTTCCTCATTACACACCCCTGCAGGCCTTTGCAAATTGTGACTCAGCTTCGACTGGACCCATCTATCCTCCCATATCCTGATAGAGCCACCATCTCCTACCCTCCACAAGAGCCCCTCAGCAAGGAGTCCCTTTGCTTTCCAGATACTGCGCCAGGCGAAAGAGGGGTTGTGGCCCAATGACGAATGCAGGAAGGAGCTATCTCGAAAGTATTTTTCTCTGAAAATTCAACCAACTAGTGAATCCGGCTGCTGGAGTATACGCCACCCCTGTTTTGCCAAAAGTGCAAGGTTAAAAATTTCGATATCTCGAAAACCCAAGCCCCCAACAGTTTTTGCTTTGCTCATACTGTCCCAACTCATCCATGCAACCCGTGACAAGTTTTCCTTATGGCCCCACCAAAATCTCCGCATCATAGAATTAATTCGACGACACAAAGATTTGGGGAGTTGAAAGATACTCATTGTGTAAGTGGGGATCGCTTGGATGACCGCTTTGAGAAGGACTTCTTTGCCCGCCTGAGACAGGAATTTCTCCTTCCAACCTTGAAGTCGATCCCAAATCCGGCTTTGTATATTTTGGAAGGCTCTAGTTCGGTTCCTTCCAACAAGGGCCGGAAGGCCCAAATACTTCTCATAGCATTGTGTGGAGGTCACTCCAGCCACTTCCAAAAGGTGGGACCGCGTCTCTGGATCGGTGTTTTTGCTGAAAAAAATGGAGGTCTTATCCCTGTTAAGTTGTTGTCCAGAAGCTTGTTCGTACATTTTCAACACCTCCTGAATTTTGTTCCATTCAGCCAGGTTTGCCCTACAGAAGAGCAAACTATCATCTGCAAAAAAGAGATGACTTAGCCTCGTTCCCCGTTTTGAAATAGCAAGGCCTGTGATGTCCCCCCTTTGCTCAGCACTGTTCAAAAGAGAACTCAGTCCTTCTGCACATAAAATAAACAAATAAGGAGACAAGGGGTCACCCTGTCTAATACCCCTAGATGGGGTGATGGTGTCATGAGGCCTCCCGTTCACCAAAACTGAGTAAGTAACTGTAGAAATACATTTCATGATCAGTTGTATCCACCTATTGTCAAAGCCCAATTTAGACATAATAGACTCCAAAAAATTCCACTCCACCCTGTCATAAGCCTTGCTCATGTCGAGCTTTAAGGCCATAAAACCCTTTTTTCCTTTTAATCTTCCATTCATCGTATGGAGAGCCTCAAAGGCCACAAGGATATTATCTGAGATAAGCCTTCCAGGGATAAAGGCACTTTGATATGGGGAGATAATACAATCCAGCACCTTCTTGAGTCTATTAGCTAACGTTTTTGCAATAAGTTTGTAAAAAACATTGCAGAGGCTAATCGGTCTGTAATCTGTGACACTAGTTGGTTTCTTCTTTTTTGGAATCAGGGCGATATAGGTTTTATTAATTACAGGATCGAAAGAATTGTAATTTAAAAAACCAAGGACTGCCCGGCATACCTCTGTACCAACCGTGTCCCAAGAGTTTTGGAAAAAACTTGCTACGAAGCCGTCGGGCCCTGGGGACTTCATTGGAGCCATATGGTTTAGTGCTTCCTTCACCTCCATCTCAGTATACTCCTTGGTCAGAAATATATTCATTTCGGCAGTGACACGTGGTTGCAAGTCTGCCAAACAAGCTTCCACCCCCCTGGTTCCACCCGTAGAAAACAGGTCTGCAAAATATTGAGTGAAAGCTTTTGAAATATTTTCTTGTCCAGTACGTTCAGCTCCAGAGGCATCACAAATGGCACCAATCCGATTTGTGTTTCTTCGGTGAGTGGCCCAAGCGTGGAAATAAGGGGTGTTGCGATCCCCAAACGTATACCAATTGAGTTTGGCACGTTGTTTCCATTTTATGTCCTCTTTCTCCAGAATGGTATCAATCTCTTTCTGCAACCTCCTGATTTCCTCCAAGTTATGAGGTGACTCATCTTCTTGAAGTGATTTCAGGTGGTCAGAAAGTTCCCGCACAGTGAGCTCCATGTTCCCATTCTTATGCCGACTCCACCTTTTTAAATCTACTGCACATTGCTGCAATTTGTTGCAGATGTTTGACATGCTGCTCTCTTGTGCGCTCTCTTCATTGTGCCTAAGACCCCAACGCCCCCATGCTTCACTTACCACCTGCTGGTAGTCCTCCTCTAGGACCCAATTAGCTTCAAACCGGAAAGCCATTTTATTTTGTTTTATTCTTCTATCCTCTTCCAGCTTGACCAACATGGGTTTGTGGTCAGAGGACCTAGCCTCCAAAATGTATACTTCACATTGCCGAAACAACGTACACCACTCCAGGTTCCCCAAGGCCCTGTCCAGCCTTTCTTTTGTAAAATCTTCACTGTCACGCCCATTTGTCCAGGTAAACTTTGGGCCAATATAACCCAAGTCAGAAAGTTGGCAAGCTTCCAAGGTTTCCCGAAAAATTGCCATCTGACTTTCTCGACGGTTTGCTGCTCCCCACTTTTCAGAATTGTCAAGGATTTCATTGAAGTCTCCCAAGCAAAGCCATGGTGTCGGTGGGAAATTTCGTAGGTGCTTTAGAAGGCTCCATGCTTCATGTCGCCTGGTGGGATTCGGGTGTCCATAAAAGCCGGTGAGTTTCCATGTTCTTTTTGCAGTTTGGGAATAAATCGATGCATTTATGTGCCGTCTAGAGTAGTTTTCGATGGTAACTTCTACCCCTTCTCTCCACAACAAAGCCAGTCCCCCACTACGACCCACCGGATCCACTAGAAACATTCCAGGCAGCCCCAACTTAGTCCTTATTCGATCCATCTTCGTTTTAAAACATTTTGTCTCAATGAGAAACAAAATGTCGGGTCTCTTTTCCTTCACCAAGAGGCAAAGGTCACGAATTGCGCGGGGGTTCCCAAGCCCCCGGCAATTCCAACTAAGTAGAATCATGGTTGTTGGCGGGGCTGCGCCGCAGCCACCGCCGTTTCACTGTCCACTGTGCATAGAGATGGCCCCTCTATCTGGCCATTTCCCAACCTTTCCTTCCCCAATCTTGTGTCAATCTCCTTTCGGGCCCATGTCTGCTCCAAAGTGTGATTGTTATCCCTTTTCCTCTTATAGCCGTACTCCCCTTCTTTTTGAGAAAGGTTTCCCTTCATGGAAAGATCCATTTTCCGCTCCTCAGTCCTCATCTTCCCTTCGGCCCCCTGTGGTATGCATGTGAGCCCACTCCCCTTTCTTGCGATATTTTTCGCTCTCCTCAGAGACGAGGGTGGGCTATTCTCAATCGGCCCATGGTGCAGCAGCTTAAATTTTTTTGCTGACTTGGATGGGAACGCACTAATATCTCTTTCCTCCATTCTGACTTCAAAAAGTCCCTCCACACTTGGTGGGTGGGTTTTATTAGGAAACGAATCTGCCGTTACGTCTACAATTTCCTTGGAGCTGTTTGATTCCTTGATTCCAGGCGAAAGTTTTCCCCCGTTTCTGATTTGGCTAGAAAAGTAAAAAAGATTACCTTCCTTATCAAGATGTCTTGAATTGCTAGGGTTACCTTCTGAGGCGCTTCTTTCCATCTCAGGGGAGCTTAGGCGCCGCTTCTCGCCGTCCGGTGACTGTTCCCGTCGCCATGATGAAAAAAGTCCCTCGCCTCCAGTTTTTTTGGGTCGGCCTTCCAGCTTCCGTCGTGGATCGTCAGCTCGCAAGGATACCCCCCAATCCCCTGCTCCTTCTTCACCGTGTAGGCGCCTGGGTTTTTTGACGGGACAGCCCATTGCTTCATGTACAATACGACCACAATGGAAACAGAAAAGTGGGAGGTTTTCGTATTTGAAGTTTACCCACACTGATTTCCCTCCGATGATCAATTCTCTGCCCCGTTCAAGTGGTTTTGTAATGTCAATACGAACACGTATCCTCAAAAATCTTCCCCAGCCTACTCCATCGGCTTCCGCATCCACTTCTTCAAGGACCCCCAAAGTCTCTCCAATCTTGGCACCCACAGCTCGAGACATGCAATGCAGTGGCATATCATGGATTTGGATCCAGACCGGCGTATGAGTGAAATCCAACTGTGAGGGTTGGACATGCCCTTCTAGTTCGTTTAAGATCATAATCTGACGTTCGTAGGCCCAAGGGCGACCCTCCATGACTCTCTTCTTTTCCTCCTCATCAGAGAATTCGAAAATCCATAGATTGTTTTGAATTTCTTTGAAGGAGATCTGCTTCGTGGTACGCCATAATCGTGATATGGCCTTCCGAAAGGCTTCTTTGTTGATCATCCTATCAGTCCACACTCGCCCCACCAAACATTTCACACCCCTGTTCCGAACCACTCCGATGTCTCCTTCAGTGATATCAATGCCTATCTGTTCTCCCACTGTGCGTACTGGATTGTTCGCCATGCAGATAGCCCTTTTGCTTGTCTTCCTTCCCACTACAATGCCGTTAGTAACCCAACTTATCACTCCTCGTCCGTTCGTCGGCAGAAACTTTTCTCGCCTCTGGTTGTCTTTCAGGCATGGCCCTTAGAGAACCTTGGCACTTTTTTAGAATGCCAATTACTAGATACATATATCTTACCTACCCACTATTATCAAATCAGAGTCTCCAAGAAAAAGAAGTGAGAAAGGAAGAAAAGTCTCCCCACCAAAAATTATGTAGAAGAGATTGGTTCAGGAAAAATATAAAAGGAAAAACATTAACTACAACGGTACAATGTGTTCCATAAAGGAAACTCTTCGACAATGCAACGGTAACACTGGATCGTATAGGAAAGTTCATAATACAAAGGGAAATATCTTTTCTTGTAGCAGGTCTGCACGTCCATAGTAGCATTAATGCCTTCAACGGTAACTTTAGCATATATAGAAATATCTTCACACATCCACACCTGTAATGGCGCAGCTACACCATATACCATATACCATATGATCTTATCTAGGCCCAATATGGAAAGTTTTCAATGGTACTAAGAGGACGAGTATCCCTCCTTAGCCAACGCTACTGCTGAATTTCAATGATTTTAAATTTGTAAAATAAAAATATGGAAAATGAAATAGACTATGTCAATTTCATTTAAACGTACATGGTGTCACATAAATCAAGATTTCAAATGGGGTGACACCAAATACGTACACAGTTAGATATGCAAAAAAAAAAAAAAAAAAGTATGATCCGTGAAATATTGATTTAGGGAAAGAAAGTTTTTTTTTTTTTTTTTTGGAGTTTTGATTCTGTTTAGTCGTTCTCTAAGATTTTGTTTATTAGAGCAGTATTCTGTTTAATGGTCCTAATCCTGTCCCCACCAACATAATATTGTGATATACAAACCCAATCAACCACGCACCAACAACCAAAGCTATCATAATCCTATCTCTACCTTTAACAGCACGTTTTCCTAATACTAATTAACCTTATATTCTTATTTTATCTTTTTACTCTTCTGTCAAACCCTAACCATTTCCAACATGGGCTAGCGCCTCACACTACAGGCTAGGATTAAGATCTCTGAATATAAAATCTTCTAATTATTTTTTTAATGCTTAGTAAATATCATTATTATTACGAAAAATAAGCAGAAGCATGCAGTACCACAGGAGGTATATTACTAAATTATGCTAATTATTTCGACACGACATGTC
Organism: Corylus avellana; assembly: GCF_901000735.1. Lineage (NCBI taxonomy): Eukaryota > Viridiplantae > Streptophyta > Magnoliopsida > Fagales > Betulaceae > Corylus > Corylus avellana. The sequence continues at coordinate 29,142,871 of NC_081546.1, forward strand.
ATCACGCGAGCTCTAGCTAAGACACGCCTATTCGACTGCCTTTTTTGGTAACATCTGTAAAATTTTCACAATTTTATATGTGGACATGTGAATTCATGGTTCAACAAGTATAATATCATGGGCTTAATTAGTTTTTCAAAAGGTGAGAGCCCCATTCCCATTCAAAAATTCTTTTTTCTATGCTTGGAAAGCAGCAATATTCACACTGCATGATTTTCAAAAACGTTTGTTTATCAAATGTTATTGAGATGGTTTATTGAGGTGTTAAGTATATCACTCTCACTTTATCGTCAATTTGTTAAGCGTATACAAACACCACCCCCTCCCCCCCCGGCGCCACACGTACGCACATGACACGTTATTTTCTCACCTTTCTACCATCAGGGTGTTAAGTGTATTATCTGACTTACCTGCTGGGTTGTTAGGGTTTTGGTTCATATAGGAGGCAAAAAATAGTTGAACAAAATTTAATTAAAATTATTAAAAAAAATAACAAACGAAATAAATAAAAATAATAATAAAATAAAAAGATGTGATTGTTGTTGACATTAAAGACGGAAAAATGATAAAAAAAGTAAAAACATGATTTTCTGTTGTTGGGAGATAAAGCGGTTATGAAGTTTTTACATTCTCAATGTGGGACACAACACTCACAATAATCTCCCCCTCACTTATGAGTCTTTTCACATTGACCAAACTTCGTCTCACTTGTGAGTCTTTTTACATTTTTAAGAGTGTCTCACATAAAGAGTTGCAGATAGAGACAGAACTCTAACTGACGCGTCCAAACACCCATCTGAGAAAGGTAACCATTGCTCTGATTACCATTTATTGGGAGATAAAGCGGTTACATTCTCAATGTGGGACACAACACTCACAAGTGCACTCACAACATCCATAATGTACATTAGGTTGTCTTTAAACTCACAAGACCAAAACATTGGTCTTCAGTCTCCACCTTATCTCTTTTCTAAACCACCTTCGAATCTTTATATATATATATATATATATATGAGAAATGTTATATTTATCATTTTTTTAAAAAAAAAGTTGGTTCCCTGTATCACCATCTTGAAGAATGATGACACATTTTTCATAATAATAAATTTCATAAGATGATGACACGTCATTTAAGAACTAATATTTGGAGATAAAGTTTTGAAAGTGTAGTATTTTAAAATTAATATATAGTTTATTCATTAAGCTTTGCAAATGAAGCTTAAAATTAGAACACAGCAAGTGCTACCATAAACCTTTCCCTACCAACATTGTGATATACAGGGGTGGTTCCACCCCTGCATGGCCTTGGCCGGGTATTGGTCATGTCTCAATAGGAATAGGATTAATTGTAAGGTACAATTGAGTATTGGTCATGTCTCAAAATAATATATATTTAAAGACAATAAAAATAATAATATATACTTATTAGACACGTTGTATGATCTGGTTGAAGAGGACGCATGCAAGCCGATCAAACGATAATATATATATTTTTTAATATATAATAATATATAATAAAAATAATAATATATGTTTTTTAGAAAGAGACTCTCCAACGTGCAAAAGATGGGAAGAAAAAGCCAATCAAATTAGTAGGGTTTTGATAATCATGCATATACGTAAACTATAATACCTCATTTTAAATTATCTGATGAAACGTGTGTATCTGTTTTTTAATATTTTTTGGATGAAAATTTTCACCTTTGTCGTCGAAGAATATTGACGAAGGCTGCAGTTTTTATGGGTAGATCTCCATAGATATATCATATGGTTTTATACCCGTGACATATATATGGTTTTAACGACAAATTTGTGTCCTGTGTCCAGAGTACTGTTCGACAAACTGGTTTACGACTGGGGCGGATGTATGGGTGTATGGGTGTATAAATCAAACGGTTATAAGCGTGCCGCAACCACTAACTGCTTATAACCGTTTTAGTAGGCAGTTATAAAAAGCGGTTAATAACCTCCTACCTTATATATATATATATATATATATATAACATTAAAACGACCTCGTTTTGGTATTATGGCGTTGTTTTAAATATGAGTTAGAAATAGGGTTTCATCATATTTATTATTTTTTGGAACACTTTGACCCAAAATTATATAAAATAAGCCCAAAACATATGCAAAAAAGGCCCAAAACACTTAAATAAAAAAAAATTAAAATAAATAAATAAATAAAATAAAATAAAAAAACCGTTTGTTATTAGTTTGAATAACCACTAACCGCGAGTTTAATTATAAAATAATCACTAATCGCTTAAGTGGAGCAGTTGTGATTATTAAAATCCAAAAACCACCGTCTTAGGCGATTGCGGTTAACAATTTTACCAATAATCACAACCGCTTTTACGCCCCTAATAGGGTGGGAGGGGGCAAGTACTATGCTCCCAAAAATTTATAAGAATCTCAATAATTTATATAGCATTTTCACATGAACGGTCTGCAATATTGGACTGTAATTTATAGAACGATGGGCATCTCCAACTGCACTTGTACGTGGTTTCCATTAGCAAGACATAAAGCATTATTACAGCTAAAAGTTAGAATCTATTCTTAGATATCATATGATTTTATGAGAGATGTAATTTTAGCATATATTGTAGTCAAATCAAATCAGATTTAAATATTTTTTTATATATTCAAATTAATTATTTGTATTGTAAAATTATCTATTTAATAAGAGTAAATGTAGTCCTTAGAGTTTTATTATGTGGATATAAATTACAAACTGAATCATATAAAATTCGTCTCAATTTCCTTTATTCTGATTTAAGTTTATTATATTATCTTTTCTTTCGCTAAACATAGATTTGAATGCAGCAAATTAACAAAAGAATGAAGAATCATAATTATAAAGACCCCTAAAGAAAAACATAGATTTGAAATGAGATCCGTGATAAGAATACCCTAATGAAATTGCGATGAAATGATGACTTTGGGCTGTCTGACTTGTGCTGGAACAGAATTAAATGGATGACTTTCTTTGGTTTTGCCTACGAGAGTTGAATGATTAGAGCCACCATATACAATAACTAAAAGCAACCGACAAGTTACACCAATGCTGACAAACCAATGAGAAGAGTGAAAAGAAATTACAAATTGTAACTCTCAACTGCAAATGGTATCATTTGAATGAGACATGGATTGATTTAACATTCAATTTTGATTATGCTATACATGTCCTGTTCACACAATAGGCATAATTGTTAAATTATCAATTGTCTCAACATGTAAATTTAATCACTCAAATATGGTTAGACAAGATAGGTCCACAAATTTTTTCATGGTATCAAAGCCTATTACAGAATAAATGGTACTCACACAGCTCACACTACTTATCCCATAACAAAGACCAGGAAAAATATTAATGTTATTTGGTGCCTTGAATATCTCAAGTCCTATGGGTAAGCAAACTGGATTAAGAGAGACATGGTCGCAAGACAGAGTAGGTCAATCTCGTTAATAAGAGGGGGAGGATCGATGAAGTGATGTGAAGCAATGATTAACCCAAGATACGGATCTTCGTATGTTGTTCGTTCAATCTTTATAGACAAGCGATTCAATAACGGTACAGTAGTAGTGCTGTCTGTGGTGTATGACATCATCTTATGCTTCATACTTAACTTAATAGTGTACACAGTAGTTATTTCCCCCCGAGCTACTTAGCTTTGACTTGAATATCTCCCACTTTTCCTCATGAGCTCGAAAAACATCCCTAGGGTTAGGGGATTTAAAATCACCGCATGCATAACGAGTGTGGGGCCCATCAAGTTTTGTCTTGTTTGTTTTGGCCTTTTGAAGTTGTAGCCTACTCTTTCTTTTTTCCTTCTTTGAGTTGGTTTTGGATTTGCAATACTTCTCCTTTTAGGAGAAGTAAACCAACTTTGCTAACTATAAATGAGAGGCTTTGCAACATAGTGACTTGGGAGAAAAATTAGAAGCCACATATCTCATTAGGGTTTTCTCACTTTCTTGTGCCTTGTGGCACTTAGAGAAGAAGAGAGTTTTCTTTGTCAATTTTTCTCTCTTTTATATTTTTCTCTTTTGTGTGAGAGTGAGATTTGAGTGTATTGGAGCTTTGGGTTTTGAGTGATTCTCTCCCGTTACCTTTGTACTCCATCTTTTGTTAGTGAATTTCCTCTAGATCATCTCTGCCAGTAGATGTAGGCTTATTAAGCCAAACCACTTAAATCTTGGTGTCATGTGTGATTAATCTATTTTTTTATTCTGTACTTTTCTACTTCTTTAGGATCCTGTATTTATAATTCCGTGCACAACAAGTGGTGTCAGAGCATGAATTTTTTATTTTGCGGGATGACTTCTACAAAATTTAAAGTAGAAAAGTTTAATGGTTGGAATAGTTTCAGTCGCATATCAAGACGTGTTCTTTAAACATTATCAACCACGAACAACCCAACGTTATCACAGTCCTTTCTTTATCTACTAACCATCTATTCATGTTTTTTTTTCTTTTTATTCTTCTTGCTTTTATCATTTCCAACATAGGCTGGCTGGCTCACACTACAGCTAGCTGGTGTTGGATTAAGATCTGTGCATATAAAATATTCTCTTTTTTTTTTTTTTTTTAATGCTACGTAAATGTCATTAATTATTTCCAAAAAAAAAAAAAAAACTGATAATAAATTAGATATTGTTAGATATAGATCATCTTATGCTAATTATTTCCACGTGGACACAACATGTCAGAACGCGAGCTCTAAACCTACCCCACTAGAGGTTCTGAGAATAAACTAGACCTAGCTAGGAAAATTGCAAAGTTTAGCTCCATGGCATTGCCAGTCGCATTCCATGAAAGAAAAGAAAAAGAAAACTCGAGGAAAGAGAAAGAAAGCCACGTGAGAGAGTGATAAGAGAAGAAGGGACTAAAAGGCAAAGAAAAACAAAACAAACCATGAAGGAGTACTCACGGATGTGGGTGAAAAGGGGAATGAATGGGAAGGAATAAAGTAGAGACAATAAGACAAAAGTGGGAAATTAACCTTTAAGAATTTTATAGTTTAAGGAATATGTATTTATATTTTAAGTATTGATATTTAATTACTTTGTTTTTAGGAGTGAGTGACTCGACTGAGGCACGGTAAATCGTTGTGGCGGTGGTAGCTTTAGGTAAGTAGAACTAATATTTAATACGTTCTTCACGAAAACAATACACGTAAATGCAAGATTTAAAATAAATTGTAAACTTTAAATTAAATGTATTTTAGTGTCTATACATGTGCATATATATTATATTATCATTGATTTTTAAAAGAAATGTGACATTTTAAGTAAATCATGAAAATAAGTAGAGCTATACTTTGATAATTTTATGATGAAAGATGACACCCAGTTTTGTGCGTATATTATATTATCATTGATTCTTAAAAGAAATGTGAGATTTTAAATAAATCATGAAAATAAGTCGAGCTATACTTTGATAATTTTATGATAAATGATGACACCCAATTTTCAAGAACTATAAATTGGTATGATTTATGAATGACTAATATATATATATATATATATATATATATATATATATATATATTCTATTCAAAGTGGGGCCGAGAAGGGAATGAATGATTAATATTGGTCAAATGAGTTATAGAGATAAAAAGGCGGTTGTGGTTAGCGGTCAATGGCTAAAACCACTAACTGCAACCGCCTCCACTAACTGGTTAGTGGTTAACTGGCTATGCACTTAACCACCCGGTTAGCAGTTAACCGCCTAGGCTAATCGCTTTTTTTGGGCCTTTTTTTGGACTTTTTTGGGGCTGGTTTTGAACTCACTTTAAAGGTTTTTTTGCTCACTTTAAACTTCTTCTTTTTTTTCCTTTTCATGACCATTTTAACATTAAAAATTGCTATATACCAAAATTTTGTTTCCATCCAAAATTTAGATGGAAGGTAGTTACAATGATGTTTCTTTTTTCCCCTTACTATAACGTCTTGTCAGCCAATTTATAACTTTAAATAACTAATTGCCAATTGCTGAAACCCAATGGACAAAAAAAATAAAATAAAAAACCCTCCATTTCTTGCGCCTTATTGGACACCATGTGTTGGTCAAACTTACTCCGGTCCTTCTGATTTGGCATGTTGAACCGCCGGGTAATTACTAAGGTCTCACGTATTTTCCTTTTCTTTTTTTTTTTTTTTTTGGGAGGATGATATGTGTTTTCTCGTGTTTTCTTATATTATCATGGTCTTATGGGGATATTATTTTCTAAAAATAAGGTGAAAAAAATAAGGGTCAATTTTTTTTTTTTTAATAAATAATATTCACTTAAGACTAGTAGAACAAAAAGAGAGAATTTTTTTTTTTTTTCTAGTGGTATGGCTTGAGGGGTTGAATAGGGTCACTAATGACAGGAATAACAGGATGTCCCTCTTTGATTTTCTCAAAGTGGGAATTAAATTTTGACAGCTTCTAGATCTCTCCGGTTAAATATATGTCAATAGTCAACATAGTTGGATCAAGGTTAATATTGGTTGCTTTTGAAAAGTTCAAACAAGAGTATATATTTGGGATCACGTTGTTGTAAAAATCAACATTTGGATAGCAATGACTTATATATAATTTTTTTTTTTTAAAAAAAAAAAAAAATTGTTGGTTTTCGCTACTATATCATCCTAGCTAGCTAATTGTATGGCAATTGCAAATTAAATATCATTTTTCAATCAAAATATGGATAGAGATCACTTTGAGGTGTTGAATTACCTTATTTTTGTTTGTTTGGTTTAGGGGTTTTATTGCAATTTGGACAATAGTGATTTCAAAACATTGTTAATAAAAATACGGAAACGTTGTTAAACGTTTGGTTAAATTGTACTTCGACCTTTGAAATTGTGTTGCATTTTTAAAAAATACATATTTGCCTTTGGCATTTTTATTTATTTTTTGCAAATGCACTTTAAGAGAGAATATCGCGGAGAATGCACTGTCAAATCCAGGAAATAACTACAGTTTTTTTTTTTTTTTTTTTTTTTTCAAATGCAATTTCAACGCACTCTAAAATTATTTGGGTCCTTTGGAAAGGCAGGAAAGGAGCTACAGTTTTGGTCACGACAGCATCAACTTAAGCATATCGTGGAGAATGCAGAGTACACAATGAGTATTGATATGTAAGCATGTACAGACAAAGCTAGGGATGCATACAAATATTCAATTCCCTTAAACTGCTCAGATCTCAATTAACACGAGAACTAAAAAAAAAAATTAAAAATATTGATTTGATCGAGAAGATTATTATTATTCATGAGCTCTTATAACGAAAAAATTTAGGATAATTTGAAGAATCAAGCTAACATGTCCCAAAACAAATAAAAGAGCTGAATAATAAAAGTAATCTTCTCATATCATTAATCTTTGTATCAACTTTCCCATAATATAAAGGGTTACATGGTACAGATATAGATAGAAATACAAAGTTCCTCAAAAAAAAAAAAAAAAAAAAAAAAGGATAGATAGAAAAACAAAGATGCAAAATGCGTAATAAAATGTTTAAATGACAAGAAAAATTAACTTCGCTTATCACCCCGTTCTACATGACGTCAACATTTTCCTTAATCATATAAAAAAGTATTGTTTAAATATTCTAACATCATCTTTTTTAATGACTTTTTTAAATATGTCAACAGTTTCCTTAATCATATTAAAAAGTATTGTTTAAATATTCTAACATCATCTTTTTTAATGACTTTTTTTAATACCTCACGTAATCCCTTTTGAAAAAAGGTTCATGCATGTTTAAAGCATACTTCACGAGTTGATTATGCGTAATAGGCTCTGTGTAAAAAGGCCAAGAATTAATGTTGTTGTTTTCAACCATAATCAAGAGACCAAAAATGAGTAGCAAATACTTTCTACTAGTACTGTCGCTCTCGCTCATTGTGGTGGTGATTCTCGGCACTATTGACTCACTAGCTGACACAGCAGTTTTAAGGGGACATAAAAAAAATTTGTAGCATAAACGTGTTGAAACCCCTCAACAACTCTTGGAACACAACAGAAAGATGTGTTGAAACCCCTCAAATCACCCAAAATTACTCATTTCTTCACCACTCATCGATTCCACCAACAACCAAAGCTATCACAATCCTATCTCTACCTATAACAGCACGTTTTCCTAATACTAATTAACCTTCTATTCTTGTTTTATCTTTTTACTCTTCTGTCAAACCCTAACCATTTCCAACATGGGCTGGCAGGCTCACACTACAGGCTAGGATTAAGATCTCTAAATGTAAAATCTTCTATTTATTTTTTTAATGCTTAGTAAATGTCATTATTATTAAGAAAAATAAGCAGAAGCATGCAGTATCACAGGAGGTATATTACTAAATTATGCTAATTATTTCGACACGACATGTCATTACGCGAGGTCTATTATATAAGCCTTCCCTACGGATTCTGAGAATCTGGTCATGATTTCTGAAAACTAGAGCTACGAAAATAGAAAAGATTGGCCATAGGACAAAGCTGTAGCTGGGTGCTAGCCAGGGCATTTAATTAATTGTAAGGTACAATTGGGTATTGGTCATGTCTCAAAATAATATATATTTAAAGACAAAAAATAATAATAATACATATTTATTAGACACGTTGTATGATCTGGTTGAAGAGGACGCATGCAAGCCATGCCCTAGAAGTTTACTGACTGAAGAAAAATTTAGCTTAATGGCAGTTGCATTCCACCGGATCAGAAAGAGACTCTCTCCAACGTGCAAAAGATGGGAAGAAAAAGCCGATTAAATTAGTAGGGTTTTGATAAGCATATACGTACACTGTAATACCTCATTCTAAATTTTTTTATGAAACGTTTGTGTGTATCTGCTTTTAAATACTTTTTGGATGAAAATTTTCACCTTTGTCGTCGAAGAATATTGACGAAGGCTGCAGTTTTTATGGGTAGATCTTGATAGATATATCATATGGTTTTATACCCGGCCGTGACATATATATGGTTTTAACGGCAAATTTGTGTCCTGTGTCCAGACTGTTGGACAAGTTGGTTTACTGCTGGGGCGAATGTACGTTGCTGGGTGTATGGGTGTATAAACCAGCGGTTATAACCCTCCCGCAACCGTTAATTGCTTATAACCGCTTTAATAGGCTGTTATAATATCATAATATAAATATATATTATATATTTATATTAAAAATATAACATTAAAACGACGTCGTTTTAGTATTACAGTGTTGTTTTAAATACGAGTTAGAAATATGATTTCATCATATCTATTATTTTTTGGAACACTTTGACCCAAAACTATTTAAAATAAGCCCAACAAATAGGTAAAAAAAGGCCTAAAACACTTAAAAAAACTCATATATATATATAAAATAAAAAAATTATAAAACTATCAGTTATTAGTTTGAATAACCGCTAACCGCCAGTTTAGTTATAAAATAATCACTAATCGCTTAAGTGGAGCAGTTGTGATTATTAAAATCCAATAACCACCGTCTTAGACGATTGCGGTTAGCAGTTTTATCAATAACCACAATTGCTTGTACACTCCTAATAGGGTGGGAGGGGGCAAGTACTATATATGCTCCCAAAAATTTATAAGAATCTCAATAATTTAGATAGCATTTTCACATGAACAGTCTGCAATATTGGACTGTAATTTATAGAACGATGGGCATCTCAAACTGCATTTGTACGTGGTTTCCATTAGCAAGACATAAAGCATTATTACAGCTAAAAGTTAGAATCTATTCTTAGATATCATATGATTTTATGAGAGATGTAATTTCAGCATATATTGTAGTCAAATCAAATCAAATTTAAATATTTTTCTATATATTTAAATTATTTGTATTGTAAAATTATCTATTTAATAAGAGTAACTGTAGTCCTTAAAGTTTTATTATGTGGATATAAATTAAAAACTGAATCATATAAAATTCGTCTCAATTTCCTTTATTCCGATTTAAGTTTATTATATATATTATCTTTTCTTTCGCTAAACATAGATTTGAATGCAGCAAACTAACAAAAGAATGAAGAATCATAATTATAAAGACCCCTAAAGAAAAACATAGATTTGAAATGAGATCCGTGATAAGAATACCCTAATGAAATTGCGATGAAATGATGACTTTGGGCTGTCTGACTTATCGCTGGAACAGAAATGGATGACTTTCTTTGGTTTTGCCTACGAGAGTTGAATGATTAGAGCCATCATATACAATAACTAAAAGCAACCGACAAGTTACACCAATGCTGGCAAACCAATGACAAGAGTGAAAAGAAATTACAATTTGTAACTCTCAAACGCAAATGGTATCATTTGAATGAGACATGGATTGATTTAACATGAATGAGACATGGATTGATTTAACATGAATGCGACAAGGAGATGAGCCTGCTCGGTTACTATGTCTGGCATGTCGCCAACGATGACAATAATTGGGTGCTTTCTCTTGCTGCAGGTAGGAATATATGAAACATGTTTAACCTGATTTATTTCTTCAGAAGACTTTTATTTTTAGTATATATGATAAGATCAATATTTCCCGCAAGAAAAAAAAAAAAAAAAAAAAAAAAACAGCAACTTATATGCAATAGCTCAAGATCCAAGTCCACTCATACCATTAAAGTATTGATTAAATGATTAAATTTATCTTTTCTTATAATTAGTTTAAATTTTTAGAATAAGTGGCGAAAGTTCATGAGTTCAAACCCTTATTCCATCAATTCACCCTCCATTTCAATTAAATATTTTACGAGTTAGGCATCAACTAATACTTGAGGGGGAGTGTTAATAAAAATGTTGATTGAATGATTAAATTCATTTCTTTCTATTAACGTAAGCTTTTGAGATAACTAGTGATTTAATAAATACGATACACTAATTTATGTCCATATATATGTAGTATGATGTATAAGCTAATCCTAGAAACACATGAGATTAACATGTAATTAGAACATGCTAGCTATTATTTTGCATTAATCTCAGAACATATATTATTTGAGTAATTTTATTTAATAGACTCATGTACGACTTCTATAAAATTTAGATGATGTGGTAATAAAAAATTAGACCTTTGTTTCCTTTTCTTTTCTTTTTTATTTTTTTTTATTTTTTTTTTTATTTTTATGACAAGGGTTAATTTTTATTACCACGCCATCCAATATTTTTATATATCGCAGATATACATGAGTCTCCTAAATAGATTACCATATCATCCAATTTTTACGAATACTAACAATTAAAACTACTTGACAATATTGTAATGTAGCATTATTTTTATGACATGTTTCTATCTCTTGCATGATGATTTTAGCTTCAGTTCAAGAGATTCATAACGGGATTGACAACAATAAGCACCAAAAATGGAGATTGTTAGTGATCGTTTTGGTTACAATTGTACTGCTGCAATTTTCTTCCTCCTAGTGTCGGTGATGTGTTATTATTAAGGAAGAGAAGCTAAAAGCACAAGGTAAAATTTCTCTTGTACCTTTTGTATTATAGGTAGGATTTTTATTATTTACTGCTTAATTAACAAAGAAAAAAAAAAAAAAAGAGAGAAAATTTGATGCTTTAAAATATGACGGTGGAAGCAGATAAAGAAGCAGAAGGGAAAAAAGACAGCATAGCAGCTGTTGGAAAGTTCAATAGCAATGTTCCTGATCTTCAAGTCTTTAGTTATGCTGATATTGATGAGCCTACAAACAAATTTGCATTTGAAAATAAGCTAGGAGAGGGTGGTTATGGTCCCGTTTACAAGGTAAATTAACTTTTTTTAATTAGTCATAGGTTAATTACAATTAGGCTTTGTATAATTAGTCCATAATTACTATCACTACAAAAATATACTAAAAAATGGGAAGAATTCTAACCCTAAGATAACTGTAATAACAAAACTAATCCTAAATCAGGTGACAAGATAAACCACTTAGCCAATCATCCAACTTGTATTCAGCTAGTTACAAAAGAAGGAAGAAATATTCTAACTGGCTTCTTCATCCTCCAGCCACGTGATCCCCACAAAATTCTTCTGCACATTTTCTTACCACGACTATTGACTACGAGTGTGTATGTTGCAGGGTATACTAGCAAACGGAGAGGAAATAGCAATTAAAAAACTTTCAAAAGCTTCCACACAGGGATTTGAGGAGTTCAAGAATGAAGTTACACTCGCAGCAAAACTACAACATGTTAATCTTGTGAGAGTTTTGGGATTTTGCATTGAAAGGAATGAACAAATGCTGATCTATGAGTACATGCCTAACAAAAGCTTGGACTTCTACCTCTTTGGTTAGAATCTTTTTAATTTGCTTATACTTAATTAATTGAAGAATCATATTTAGGAACACATGTAACAATTTTTTTCTTGATCTTATTGATGCAGATCTTGCTAGACAATCTCTTTTGGATTGGAGAAAACGAGTTGATATCATCGAAGGGATTACTCAAGGTCTTCTATATCTCCAAGAATACTCACGATTTACAATCATTCATCGAGACCTCAAAGCTTGTAACATTTTACTTGACATCGAAATGAAACCTAAGATTTCAGATTTTGGTATGGCTAAAATTTTCATGAAAGATGAACATGAAGCAAATACAGGCCGAATTGTTGGAACATATTAAGTAATTTAAAGATTGAAGTTTAGTAATTTAAACATTCCAGTCAAATAATTAATATTGCATATATGCAGTGGTTACGTTCCTCTTGAATTTGTTAAACGAGGTTTGTACTCTACCAAATATGACGTTTATAGCTTTGGAGTTCTACATCTACACATCATAAGTGGGAAGAGGAACGCATGTTGTTATGGTGCGAATGAAAATTTAAACCTCCTAGATTACGTAAGTTGGTTTAATCATGCTTTTGTCTTTTGTCTTTTTTGTGTTTTGTGTAATTGCAAATTGAAGTTTGCTGATGATCAGCAAGATTGATATATGATGGTTTCATTTATCTCAGGCATATGAGCTGTGGAAATCAGGCAAAGGCATGGAGTTTATGGATCCATCTCTGGATGATACACTTTAATCATGTAAACTAATCAGATGCATGCAAAGAGCTCTTTTGTGCGTTCAGGAAAATGCAGCTGATAGGCCATCCATATTGGAGGTTCCTTCAATGCTAAAAAGTGAAATTGCAGCTCTGACAATTCCAAAAGTGCCAAATTTTTCTACAAAAAGAAATGAAGAAGAGGAAAATAAATCTGAGTTACAGCTAGAAAATTTTTCTATTAATGATACCACAATCTCCCAATTTGTACCCCGATAATTAAGCATGGAGGTCTTTCTGCAATATAGTTTCAGACAGGGTATTTACATGTTTTTCGTATCATTGTAATGACATTTAATTTGGATTACTTTGCGGAAAGCTTATTAGATCTTCCTGGGATCCTTGGAATAAGGCAGGAAATAACAACATTTTTGGGCTGGACAGGCAAGAAACTTAAGCAAATTGTGGAAATTGCAGAGCATTTACATGATCATAAGCATTTATCTTTCTGAAAAGTTACTAGTTTTCAGAAAGATTCATATATGTAAGTGATAAAGCAAAAGAATTAATAGAATCAAGTACACATTGAGCTTCACCAAAAATTGTGTAGAAGAGATTGGTTTAGGAAAAATATTAAAGGAAAAACATTAACTACAACAGTACAATGTGTTCCATAAAGGAAACTCTTTGACAATACAACGGTAACACTGCATAATATAGGAAAGTTCATAATACAAAGGGAAATATCTTTTCGTGCAACATGTCCGCACTCCATAGTAGCATTAATGCCTTCAACAGTAACTTTAGCATATATAGAAATATCTTCACACATCCACACCTGTAATGGCGCAACTACACAATATACCATATAGAATATGATCTTGTCTAGGCCCAATATGGAAAGTCGTCAACGGTACTAACAAGAGGAGTATCCCTCCTTAGCCAACGCTACTGCTGAATTTCAATGATTTTAAATTTGTAAATAAAAATATGAAAAATGAAATAGACTATGTCAATTTCATTTAAACGTCATGATGTCACATAAATCAAGATTTCAAATGGGGTGACACCAAAGAGAGCAGCTGTTGTGTGGTCGTTGCACAAAAGCCAACTTTTGTGCAAACCACTCAGCATCTAAGACATCATCTATTTTAGAAAATTGCAAGAAAAATGCATGTTTGCAAAGTATAGGATTAATCCCCACACAGCTATTTAGCCACCGTCAGCCTCCGCCAACCGCTGCTAGCCTCCACCGATCGAATCGAACCACCACCCACGCCTAGACTCCTCCGCCCACCGCCCAATCGGATCTCTCTCCCTCTCTCACTTAGTCGGCATGGGTGGCCGCGAGGTGGCGCCAAATCCAGTTGGGGGGGGGGCCAAGCCACAGGGGGGGCTTGCAGTGAACCGCCCCCACCTCCCTCTGCCACCCTCTATATTTATTTTTTTTTTTTAAAAAAAAAAAAGTAATTAAACCTGATATAATCAGGTGTAGGTGTTTATTTTTTTTTAGAGTGTTCTAACTTACGTAGCAACCAATGAATGGTTTGCACAAAACCCCAATTTATGCATTGACCACATAGAAGTTATTTTCGACACAAAATACGTACACGGTTAGATATGCAACAAAAAAAATATTTGATTGGTGAAATAGTTTGAGTTAAGAGGGGATTAGAATTTGTGTTAAAGTAGAATTTTATTTAATAAGGATTAGTAAATAAAATACACAGATAGCCAGAGATTGCAACTACGTTGGCCTTAGCCTCATGGCATGCAGTATTCCTACATGAACATGATCGATGAAAAATGACCATCCTTGGCTCACGTATTACAATATATATATATAATTGATCCGCTCCATCTCATTTCCAGTAGAGACATTGTAGTAGTAGTCCTTCCCATTGGTCCTCTCCCGTATGTCCAACTCTTGCAAGTATACAAATGAGGGAAAACTGAAACCAAGGATAGAAACAATGTTGAGTTGCAATATGAACAAACACTATTAATTAAATTTACCATCCTATATATATCCAGCATTTGTAGGGGAAAAAAAGGATTGAGCAAAAAATATCAACAGAAAAACAATGAGCAGCAAAGTGCAGTATTTCCTGTTTGTCTTATCTTTAGATTTGCTTTTAGTAGCAATTTAGGGGAAGAAGGATTTTTTTTTTTTTTTTTTTTTTTTTTTTAAGTTTTGATTCTGTTTAGTCATTTTCTAAGATTTTGTTTTGTTAGAGCAGTATTCTGTTTAATGGTCCTAACCCTGTCCCTACCAACATAATATTGTGATATACAAACCCAATCAACCACGCACCAACAACCAAAGCTATCATAATCCTTTCTCTACCTATAACAGCACGTTTTCCTCATACTGATTAACCTTCTATGCTTGTTTTATCTTTTTACTCTTCTGTCAAGCCCTAATCATTTCCAACATGGGCTGGCTCACACTACAATAGAAATTAAAAGATTGGCCATAGGACAAAGCTGTAGCTGGGTGCTAGCTAGGGCATTTAATTAATTGTAACGTACAATTGGGTATTGGTCATGTCTCAAAATAATATATATTTATAAGACACGTGATATGATCTGGTTGAAGAGGACGCAGTCGCATTCCACTGGATCAGAAGAGACTCCAACGTGCAAAAGATGGGAAGAAAAAACCGATCAAATTAGTAGGATTTTGATTAGCATATACGTACACTGTAATACCTCATTTAAAATTATCAGATGAGACATGTGTATCTGCTTTTAAAGATTTTTTGGATAAAAATTTTCACCATTGTCGTCGAAGAATATTGACGAAGGCTGCAGTTTTTATGGGTAGATCTTGATAGATACATATCAAATTGTTTTATATGTCAGTGGCGGAGCCACATGGAGGCAAGAGGTGGCCACGGCCCCTATGTGGGATTTTTTTTAAAAAAAAATTCTACACCGGCCCTTTCAAACTATTAAGAAAAAAATATATAAGCAGCCCCTACGTGAAATTTTTTAAACTCCTCCATTACTCGTTGGCTTCTCAAATCTTGCGCTTCGGCATTCTTTTTCCTTTCTTTTCTCATTTTTCTTCTTTTCCCACCTTCTCCATCAACTTCCTCTTTCTTTTTTTTCTTTTTTGTTTTTTTTTTTTAAATTTTATTTTTGTTTTTATTTTCTAAACTCACTTTGTTTTATATTATTTACTTTATTTCTTTGTCTCCCACTATCCACTCTCTTTCTTTTGTTTTTTGTTTTCCTCCCTTTCTCAAGCTTCCAGCTTCTTCTCTCCCTTTCTCTTCTCTTGGCCTCACTCTCCCTTCGTGGTTTAGTCCCTCTCAATTTCTCAAATCAAATACTCTCTCAGGTTTCGACTTTATTAAATTAGGGCTTTCGATATGTAAATTTAATATTAGTTCATTGGAGTTTGATCTTGGATTGGGTCATCATATATGAGAATATGATGTTAATCAACGAGGTGCAAAATAACTCATCGCATGTCACACTTTTTGAGGTTAGTACTCTAAGTTCAATTCCTAATCTAAGTGGTCTTGTAATTTGAATATTTTTGCTATTAACTATTGAGAATATTGGTTGTTAGAATTTAAACATTTAACTGGAGAATTTGACACAATTCTAAGCTCAATTCATCATTATATTTAAGTACCAATGATTAGAAAAAGAATAAAAAATAGAAAAAAGTATTAGTTCATCACATGGTGAAAAAAAAAAATTAAGAAAACAATTTTTAGTTTAGTGGCCCCTTCAATATGAAAAGGCTGACTCCGCCACTGATACCCGTGACATATGGTTTTAATGACAAATTTGTGTCCTATGTCCAGATTGCTCGACAAATTGGTTACTGATGCGGTGAATGTAAGTTGCAGGGTGTAAAGGTGTATAAACAAAGCGGTCATAACCTTCACACAACTGTTAACCGCTTAAAACTGTTTTTATAGGCGGTTATAAAAAACAGATAACCGCCTAGGACAGAATGATTAGTGATTTTAGAGTAAGAAAAAGTGATTTATAACCACTAACCGCCTAGTCTTATATATAATAATATAAATATATATTGTTAGGGAGAAAACCAGTAATCAAGTTTCAACAACTGTGATGCCTTTCCACGAAAGGCTTGTCACTCTGGGTTAGAGCATTCCCAGCAGCTTACTCGTTATTTTTCTTACATTTAAGGATGTAAACTACTTTTTGCTTTTCTATATCATAATATACTCCAATAGCTTCCTTTAAGCATTCCCTATATCATTAAAATATTTATTTTTTTAATTATATTATATATATGAGAAGAGAGATGAGAGAGAATTGTGAGAGGAGAGATGAGAGAAGAGAGATAATCATTTTTTTATATTTTAATAATCATAAGGATTAGGATTACAATAGTAGAATCTAAAACATTGAGTTCTACTGTAGCAATCCTAATGTTTATGGTTCATTTAGAGAGTCTGCTGTAAAAAAATTTTATGATTTTTTAAACATATTTTTTAAATTTAGGAAATAGACTCTCTTATAGAAAGTCCGCTAAAAATGCTCTTACACCTACGATCTCCCCAAGCCTCGCTAGAGGCCCGGGATGGCTGTCAAGATCCTTGGATCGCTGAGCGAACCAATCCAACATGGGGGGCCGCTGTGTCGAATCCGTCGAGTCTAACCTTGCCCCGGCGAACCATCCACAAGAGGAAGAGGGCTCGCCTTAACGATCCGCCTCTCTAAAAACAGCAAGCCGTACGAGGGGGCCTTAAGCGGCGCCATGCCTCTCCTACCTAACCTATGATCTAAACAGCAGTGGCGATCACATCGTAAAGGGCGCATGTCCTTGCACAGGAACATGGCATCCAATCAGCACGATCCACCCTACAAAGGGTATGGGATTTGTCATCACACACGTAGGTGGTGGCCCACCTTTTGCAGAAGCCATACCGGACTTGTCCCCGGCAATCCACTTGTCACGATATTGGCAATGCACTGGCGATGCAGATCCCAAGGAAATCTAACGGTGGATAGAGGAGGACCGCCACGGGTTGTCCGATTGTATGACTATGTAAATCCTTGACCATGTAATTGGCGAATGCATATAAGGAAAATTCAGTTGAGGAGACGAGGAGGAATATTCAGATTACAACTATTATCTGCTTCCTTTCTCTCTATTCCTTACCTTGAACTCTTACCCTATTAATCTTTGTTATTTAGCTGGTGCGTGTGTTTTAACTTAAATCTCCCTGTGACCCGAAAATTGTGTAAATATATATTAAAAATATAACATTAAAACGACTTTATTTTAGTGTTAAACATCAAAACGGTGTCGTTTTAAATTAGAGTCAGGGATAGAGTGTCATCATATTCATTTTTTTTTTTTTCATTTTTTGAACACTTTGACTCAAAACTATTTAAAATAAGCCCAAAAAATGCTCAAAATACCTTAAAAAGCCAAAAAGTTCATATATAAAAAAGGGTTATAAAACCGCCATAATTGGTTTGAATAACCTGCTAACAGCCGGTTTAGTTATAAAATAATCGTTAATTGCCTAAGCGGAACGGTTGTGATTACTAAAATTTAAAAACCACATTGGGCGATTACCGTAAGCGATTTTACCAATAACTACTAACCACAACTCATAACCGCTTGTACACTCCTAATAGGGTGAAAGGGAGGCAAGTAATGTGACCCCAAAAATTTATAAGAATGTCAATAATTTAGATAACAATTTCACATGAAAGGTCTGCAAAATTGGCAGGCAAACTTTACTGTTATATATGTCCCCCAACGTACACTGTAATTTATAGAACGATGGCCATCTCAAACTGCATCTGTGGCTTCCATTAGCAAGACATACAGCATTATTACAGCTAAAAGTTAGAATCTATTCTTAGATATCATATGATTTTATGAGAAAAGTAATTTTAACATATATTGTACGTAATCAAATCAAATCAAATCAAATTTATAAATATACTTAAATCTGATTTGATTTAATCTTCCATATCATTTTATAATATTATCTCAATTTTCTTATATATTCGGATTATTTGTATTATAAAACTATTTATTCAATAAGAGTAAATTAATGTGGCTAAAAAAAATGGAAAGATCGGAACATGGGAATAGATCACATAAAATTCTTATCTCAATTTCCTTTATTCCGATTTATGTTTATTTTATTATCTTTTCTTTCAATAAACATAGATTTTAATGCAGCAAATTAACAAGATTATGAAGAATCATAATTGAGAATAATTTATATAAGGAGGTTGTACAAAATCTTCCTTTTGTGCCCACCAATGAGCGGTTGTTACCTTAGCATAGAGCATAATAACAAAATAAAACAAAACCACCTGATTATATTAGGTTTAATCAATTTTTTTTTTTTTTAAAAAAAAAAAAATTAAAAATGTAAGAGATAAGCCACCTAGTGGTGGCTGGCCACCACCCCCAGCCCATGGGGCGGATTGCGGGTCACCCCATAGGCCACGGGATGGCCGCGAGGCCACTCCCATGGCCGTGCGGCCACCCCTACTGGATTTGGGGTGGCTGGCCACCACCGCCATGGCTTGGAGGTGGCCGCGCAGCCACCCCAAGTGGGGGAGGGATGGCCAGTCGGCAGCCATCCCTTCAATTTTTTTTTAAAAAAGTAATTAATTAATTTTTTATTTCATATCAAGTGTAATATAGTGTAATTGTATGTTTATTTTAAGTATAAGTTTAATAAAAATGGCTGATGTATTAGCTTCTGATTGATGGTATAAAAAATGACTTTTGTGCAACAGGTGCATCTAAATCCCTCTCATCATAATTATAAAGACCCCTAAAGAAAAAACATAGATTTGAAATGAGATCCGTGATAAGAATCCCCTAATGAAATTGCGATAAAATGATGACTTTGGGCTCTCTGACTTGTCGCTGGAATAGAAATGGATGACTTTCTTTGGTTTTGCCTATGAGAGTTTAATGATTAAAGCAATCACAATAACTAAAAGCAACCGACAAGTTACACCAATGCTGACAAACCAACGACAAGATGAGTGAAAAGAAATTACAATTTGTCACTCTCAACTGCAAATGGGATCATTTGAATGAGACATGGATTGATTTAACATTCAATTTTAATTATGTTATACATGATGTTCACGCATAGGCAAAATAAAGAACGAAAAAAATATAACAAAGTTCCCTTAATTAACAGGCGTTTATAAAATAATTTTATAAAGTTTAAGGTGTGCTAAAATGGTATATTAAATTATTAAAGTGTGTCAAAAAAGTCACTTTTTTATTATATTCTTATAATACTCTTATTCTCTTAAAAACTAAAATAAAAAACTAAAAAATTATTTAGAAGAAAAAAAAGAAAAAAGAAAAAAGGAAAGGGTTGTTTGCTGGTTGGGCATCTCGCATTTGATGACCTAGCCTGCGAGCCAACCCCGAGGTGGCGAGGGGCAACTCGCCGCCAAATTTTAATATACTAGTGTCATCATGAGATTTATATGTGAAAATTTATAAATATGAATTGCATATATAGATTGATATGAATTCTAGCTATACCAAAGTCTGGGATCATAGGTTTCATCTCGTCATCTAATAATATTTGTTCCTTGCTTTCAAGTCTCGGTGAATAATTGTCATTCTAGCTTGAGTATTCTTTGAGATATCGAGGCCCTAAGTAACCCCTTCAATGATGTCAATCAGTTTTCTCCAATCTAATAGAAAGCTTCTCATTGGGTCTATGTCAAATTATTAGATAATGAAAATTAATAAGTCGGTCATTCAATTATCATGTGGCCAATAAAGAAAAAAGATGAAGAAAAAAAATGCCCAAATATTTAAAAAGACACCTTGTACATGCAGCAGGAACAGCCTTGCTACAATATTAATGTCAAAATTTTGAACTCAAATGGACCCCCCACATAGAAAATACAAAAAGAAGTTACAACACACATAATTAATTTGACTTTCAAGTGTATGTACATACGTGTCTACATGCATGCATGCAGTAGCCTTTTACAAAACAAAAATGCAAAATGCATGCACGCATGCAATTATAAAAGGCCAAGAATTGTTGTTGTTTCCAACCATAATATTTCAAGAGACCAAAAAATGATGAGGAGCAAATACTCTCTAGTACTACTACTGTTGCTCTCGATCATTGGGGTGGTGCTTCTCAGCACTACTGCCTCACTAGCTGACCACCATCAACAGCCTTCCAAGCCCGGGCCTTCTCTGAATTTGGCCAATGATCATGCCGTCAAAGCCGGATACTGGTATTACCAGAGCGGCTTCCCGGTGGCCAGCATAAGCCCCACCCTTTTCAACCATCTTTTTGCTGCCTTTGCTTATGTCAACGACACCACCTACGAAGTCACCTTTCCTCCCGGTTATGAGGGCATCTTTCAAAACTTCACCAAAGCCGTGCACTGCTCACAGAACCCTTATATTAAAACCTTTTTATCCATCGGTGGAGAAGCCTCTAATCCTTCCATCTTTGCTTCCATGACTAGCAGTAGCAGTTCCCGTGAAGCATTCATAAACTCCTCCATTGATGTAGCCAGGACCAACTTCTACTTTGGCCTTAGCCTCAACTGGCAATATCCCTACACCAGCGATGAAATGACCAACCTCGGCTTACTCCTCACTGAATGGCGAGCTGCCCTGGAGGAAGAGGCCAACCGCACTGGCTATGACCGTCTGCTTCTAACAGCCGATGTCTTTTACTCCTCATATTTTTGGCCGTCCTTGGAATATCCCATTCAGGAAATCGTAGATAGCTTGGACTGGATAAACGTAATGGCCTACGACATTCATACCCCCATTTCCTCACCCAACTTGACTGAACCGCCTGCTCCATTCAACAATCCATTAATCTCTCGATTTAGCATCGAGTACGGCGTCGGTGCTTGGATCAGCTCAGGTGCAGTTAAATAACCATTTATCTCAAAAATTTAAATTTTTAAAAATAACAAATTTAATTATTTAATCTATATTCCATATCAACGTACAGGTGTGCCAAGAAACTTCATAGTCCTCGGCCTTCCATTTTATGGTCGCAGTTGGATTCTGGTAAATGAAAATAACCATGAAATACTCTCACCCGCCCGGGGACCGGTGCCTGGATTAGACCCCATATCTTATAGCAAAATCGTGACCATTAAGATACCTCCTGCCGTGGCAAAGTACGATCCCGCATATGTCACGAACTATCTCTATAATGGATCTACCTGGATTGGTTACGATGATACGCATACCATCTCCATTAAGATTGGACATGCAAAGCTCATGGGATTGCATGGTTACTTTGCATGGCATGTGGACGACGACACTGCTGACTGGGCTCTTTCAACTGCAGGTAATTAATTAATTAGTATGAATTAATTTGGTTATGACTATATATTTCTCTTTGGATTTCTAGTCTTCATTATTCTAACTTGTAACGTGTAATTTTTATTGTTGTCGAAGCTTTCCATGCATGGGACGCGGATGATCATGAGTTCTTGCTTGGAAGCGCTTAGCTTGTATTATCAACAATATTAAGGCCAGTAATCAGATATGTCGTACTTGTTTAGAAGCTTCTATTATCAGATGTATTGGCAGGCCAATAATCCGACAAGCGTGAATTTGTACTTTGTAACATACATGCTTGTATGATATATCTACAATAAGGCCTGTATCAGATCTGTCGTGTTAATTAAGAAGCTTGTATTATATATCTACATTAATAAGGCCAACTATCAAATATGCTGTGTTTTAATTAAGGCAATTATCTTAGTCGGATGTGATGTGTTATTTGTAGTATAAATACTTGTTTTTACAATATTCCAAACCACGCCACATTAATTGGCATATATATCTATATATATATATATATATACCTCAAACTGATCGACTTAACACAAGCCAGCTCTTTAAAAGGTGGAGGGCTCCTGCTAACCTCATGAACACTAGTCCAAACACGTGTACGGGTCTTCCTCAACCGCCTCTTCAAAGATGTTTACAGGTGGACGTGTGAGTTCACAGCTCAAGAAATATAAATATCTTGACCTTAGTCGTGTGTGAAGTGAGCTCCATTTACATTTAAAAATTCATTTTTATATGCTAGTAAAGCAGCAATCACAGCGCATGATTTTCAAAAAAAGGTTTGTTTATAAAATATTATAGCCGTTTTGTTTTAGAGAGGTGGTTTATACATAATAGTAAAATCAAACTTTATTTTCCTTTGCTTTTTCTTCTCTACATATATAACTTCATACTCTATAATATAAAGCGAGTAAAACAATTTAATAACAACACATACATATCATAAACATTTATTTATTACATTCTTTACATATTTTGTTAGGCAGATTTCACCCGCCTAATCACAAATTTGGTAATATTCATTCCCCCCTTTCTAGCATTCGGGTGCTAATTAACTGTTAAAAAGTTTACAATTTTATAGGTGAATATGTGAGTCCACTATTCAGCAAGTCTAAAACATCATGACCATACATGTATTGAAAGGGCCTCATCTTAATGCGGCGGAAGTATATTATATCTCTTAACAAAAATTTAATATTTACACAACCACCAATTATAATAGACATTTATCAGGAGTAATGCTAAATGTTTCACTTATGTCTCTTTCGTGTTCTCCCAAAATCATCTTTGAATATGTTATAGATTATTATTAGATTTTGATTTTAAGGTAATTTTAAAAGTCATATCAATTTTGGAAGCACACAAAAGAAATTTGTAGCATTACTCATTTATCAGGTCGATCTTGCCAAAAAAAAGAAAAGAAATATAAAACATGATAAATGTATTTGCTAAACTAAAGTCATATGTACACCTTTTTTAAAAGATCCTATGTGGTTTGGTTATGATGTATTAAATGTATTTATAGTTTATTAAGGACTTTGGAGTACTAGGTTTAAATGTCTTTACAATTTAATTATGTGGATCAAGAATTGTTAGATGGTGATTTAATGATTTATGAAACATAATAAAGAATATAGATGTCCTAGTTAATCTGTGAGAATTTTTAAAGACAGATACTCATGAAAGTTTTAATAAAAAGGTTGTGAAATCTGGAATCTGGGCGTTACATGTATATTTCCCAAGTCCTCCACGCTCATCATGCTACAAGTTCTGAGATTGTTGCATCATTATTAGAACAAATTTCATGCTGCAATGTGGATTTAGTTTCGTCCTCTTCATCTGTTTTCCTTGAGCAAGCTGACTTTTTTGGAATTGTTAGAGCAGCAGTTTCATTTTTTAGCATTGATGAAACTTCTAACATTGATGGCCGGTCATTAGCGTTTTCCTGAACGCATAAAAGAGCTATTTGTATGCATGTAATTAATTTTCACAATGAAAGTGTGTCATCCAGAGTAGAATCCATAAATTCCATGCCTTTATCTAAGATCCTCAACAGATGGACCAAGTACTTTTGCCACATTAGACAACAAGGGTTTCTATTTGCAGTGAATCTATCAGGTATAACTTCAATCTCACAATGGATGAGGGAGATGATGACAAGTAAAATCTCTTGCCTAATATGATTGCCCAGATGAAAAACACCCACAGAAATATTGAGGTGGACCAAGCTAATTGAATATGAATTAAAATGGAGTTGATACAAAGTAAGATGCACCCATAATATTTACCCCTAACATAAAGGAAATAAGATTAAAAAAAATAACAACAGCAAGCATAAGAAGAAGCAAACAAGCACCTGGCAGTTCTGAAATTTTTTTTGGAAGTTGCAATTTCTGAATAGAAACAATAAAATTAGTTTAAGTGTACACTTCATCTCAATCCTGGATTACCCTATCATATTAAACAGCTTTTCATCTCAATTATGGAGGGTTTTCCGCTTCAAATCCCTATTGCACATCTCTCTATGTATGTTTTTTCTGCTTGTCGTTTAAGGTGTGAGCATAAAGAATCACAGAGTGTATATTGTAGCCCAGTGCTACATATATACATACATCTATAACATAATGTATGTGTACACGCACATATATTTGTATATTATCATGAAACCATACCCCAGATCAAATTTTTTAGGAAAGGACAGATCTAAAGGATTAGAGTCTCAAAACCATTACAGAGAAACCTCAAAACCTGTAAAAATGTAGAAAGGAGAGGACTAGAATAATAAAATTTGACTGGAACTCACAACTTAATGTTTTATAAGAAGAATCACACAAATGATGACAGTGATGAAATGGTACTTGCTCTAATCTGGAAAACCTAAGCAAGCATATTGCATTTCTGAGAGGCAGTGACATAAACAAAAAACTGGGACCAGAAAGACTTCAAGTGTCCACTCTTGCACTCTTGTACAGACCCTTCTCCCAAAGAGAGGAAATCAAGAAATGCCATAATATCATTGGCCATTTGACGGAGTACATGTGTCTACAGCCAATTTATTATCTTTATTAATTATGTTCTAGTCCAAGACAAGTGGTAGTCCATAATGAAGGAGTCCTTTCTTTACACGTGGATCACTACTTGTCCAAGTAGTAGTGTTTTACTTTCTTTTCGTTTTCCGTATCAAAGTAGAATAAGTAGACAAGTCAATAAAAGCTATGTATTCCCTACTTTCAAGAGCAGTTTATGAGAAATTTTTTGCTTATTCATGTGAGTTGTGATTACTCTGTTTGATGGTGAGATTCCATCCTTTTTGGTGAGAAGCGAATCCTTTTATTTGTCCATTATTTTGTTTGTTAACAATTTCTACAGCTTCCCTGCGTCAATTTTGGTATCAGAGCCCTAAATTTGATTGCTTTCCATAGTTGTCGACAATCCCTCTAGCCAACCTGCACATCCCATAGAAGCCATCCTACAACACCAGAGAAAACCCAAAAAAAAAAAAAAAAAAAATTCCTATCCGTGTTTTTTTTTTTTTTTCTCCTTTTCATTAAAAAAAAAAAGGGAACAATCCACCAACACCACCTTCCACACCACATCAAAAACCTACAAAACCCAACTTTCCTAACCACAAACTCACAACAACTAATCTCAAGGCACACAAGCTAGTTGTGTTTTTTCCCCAATTAGTTGCTGCAACATAACACTGCCAAATATTTATATCCTCACATATTTATGTTTCTCCATACCCATACTAGCGTCAATTTGGTATCAATACAACCATGACTACCCGCAGTGGGCAACCATTCAGAGGGAGTCGTTTGTCCCAACAACAACATGATTTATTGATTAGATTGGTTAACCAAGTGGACTCTATCCAAGCGAATGGAGATTATGTGGGACCATGTGTTCAATAAGCCTAAGAGCTCTAGAGAAAAACCCAAGAGGGAAGAGGCTGAAGAAGGTAAGCTCAAGGAGACTGACGACAATCGAGAGAAGCTCGATGGCGGTGAAGACCATCCCCAATACACCATGTCTGGCAACAACTCACGCAATCAACCACTTTACCCCAGGTATGAATATACTCCACATACTCAATTTCCCCTTCATCTATTTTCGGAACGCATATATGGACAATTCAGAGAGTCGAATGGACGACGCCACAAAGAGGGTAAGAGTGGAGGTGTCAAACTTCCATGGTAAAGTGGATCCTTATGCCTTCCAAGATTGGTTGACTTCATTGGATGATTAATTTGAATGGTTTAATTTCACATCTAAGCACAAGGTACGTTTTGTTAAGATGAAACTAAACGGACAAGCACGTGCATGGTGGCATAGTGTGGAAGAGCAACTTCATCAACTACGTTGAGCTCCCATCCTAGATTGGGAAGAGATGAGGTTAAAACTCCAAGAGAAGTACCTACCAATTGATTATGAGGAATCATTATTTGAAGAGCTCCTAACCCACCGACAAGGCAACATGATAGTGGATGAATACACTAACCGATTCCATGAGCTCAGTATACGAAGCCAAGTTTTTGAGACAGAGAGGCAGTCAATAGCCCGTTATATGACTGGACTGGACTGGACTTCGGGAGGATATTCTAAGAGAATTACTCACTGTGCAGTTAGTAAGTGTTGATGAGGCTTATCAAATTGCCATCCACATTGAATAACAGAATAGAGGTACAACAGGGAGACGTACAAATACAAGGTGGAGCAATACCACTCCTCGAGGCCCACAATATCCTATTGCTAGGGCTGCTGTCAGTGGGGACAGATTTGCAACTCGAAACATAAGTTTCAATGACAAATTCCTGCAAGAATGTGAAGACCGAAAAGGAAAAGCTGTAGCGGGTGCGAGACCAGAAAGAGGGAAAGATGATTGTTATCGATGTGGAGGAAAATGACATTATGCTGTGGTATGCCCCACACAGGAGCCTAGACCTGTGCTATTATGCAAGGATGAAAGAGATGCTGAATCTCAAGAATTTCCACACGAACAACAAGGTGAAGAGGAAGCAAAACTAATTGAGGATCGACTAGAAGGCTTAGATCTTCCTTTATGTGTGATCAGACGCATGTTGATAGGATAGAAAGTGGAGGAGCCCAGCGGAGATGAATGGCTTCGAACCAACATTTTTCACACTCGTGTCAAATACAATGGTAAGGCATTAAACCTAATTATAGACAATGGGAGTGGAATGAATGTCATATCTCAAGAGGCTGCAGATAAATTAAAAGTCTCCTTAGAAAGACACCCAAAACCATACAAGGTTAGTTGGGTTGACGACACGTCTATACCAGTAAAAAAGAGATGTTTGGTGTCGTTTTCTTTGGGACAGAACTATAAAGATTCTGTATGGTGTGATGTAATTCCAATGAAGGCATGTCATATCCTTCTTGGAAGACCGTGGTTATATGATAGGCGGGTTCATTACGATGGTTACTCTAACACTTACTCGTTTCCGTTTGAGGAGCGTAAGATTGTTTTGCAGCCTATGAAAATAGAGGAGTTTGAGCAGACTAGACTAGAATCTAGTCGTGTATTGACCATGTAAAAGTTTGATGATGCATGCCAAGATCGTGGAGTAGTTCTCATGTTGGTTGTAAAAGCTATACCAAACGAAACAAGGGTCGACTCAGGTGCTCCCTTAGAAGTTTGACAACTCTTGAAAGAGTTCATAGATATTTCACCTGCAGACTTGCCAAAAGTCCTACCTCCCATGCGCACCATTCAGCATGATATAGACCTAGTGCCAGGATCTATACTTCCAAATTTACCCGCTTATAGAATGAGTCTAGAAGAACATAAAGAAGTGCAGCAACAAGTCCAAGACCTCTTGGATCGTGGAGTTATTCGGGAATGCCTCAATCCTTGTGTTGTACCCGCCTTGCTTACTCCAAAAAAAGATGGTAGTTGGCACATGTGTGTTAATAGTCGAGCTATTAATAAAATCACTATCAAGTATCGATTCCTGATCCCTCGCCTAGACGATATGTTGGACGTACTACATGGGTCTGTTATTTTTTCCAAGATTGACCTACGAAATGGGTACCATCAGATACGTGTTCGCCTGGGAGATGAATGGAAAACTGCCTTTAAGACACAAGATGGGTTGTTTGAGTGGCTAGTCATGCCCTTCGGTTTGTCAAATGCTCCAAGCACATTCATGCGGGTTATGAATCAAATTCTTAAACCATTCATTGACAAATTTGTAGTGGTTTATTTTGATGATATACTAGTTTTCAGCCCCAGTCTAAAAGAGCATCTAAACCACCTAAGGCAAGTATTTGAAACTTTACGCTTTGAGAGTTTTTTTTTTGTTAACCTCAAAAAGTGTTCTTTTGCCTAGAGCCAAATTATATTTCTAGGATTCATTGTTTCAGCTAAAGGATAGCCGCTGATCTAGAAAAGGTACATGCCATACTTGATTGGCCATCACCCAATAATATTCATGACGTAAGGAGCTTCCACGGGTTAGCTTCTTTCTATCAGCGTTCTGTGAAAGGATTTAGCTCCATCATGGCACCCATCACCGAGTGCACTAAGAATGGAGCAATTTTATGGACAGCAGCTGCCCAAAAGGCTTTTGAAGTTGTCAAAGAGCTCCTTACCAATGCCCCCATACTTCAATTGCCCAACTTTGAGCTTCCTTTCGAAGTATCCTATGATGCCTCCCACTCAGGCATTGGTGGTGTGCTCAATCAAAATGGGCATCCTATAGCTTTTTTCAGTGAGAAGCTTAATGATCCTCGAAAGAGATATTCTACCTATGATTTGGAACTATATGCGGTAGTCCAATCACTCAAGCATTGACGGCATTACCTTATTCACCGAGAGTTTGCATTATTTTCTAATCATGATTCTTTGAGGCACCTTCAATCCCAAAAGCATCTAAATGCCAAACACGCATGATGGGTAGAATTTTTACAACAATACACGTTTGTGCTCAAACACAAGGTTGGTACCGAAAATCAGGTCGCTGACGCTCTTAGCCGCAAGCCACTTTTATAACTACCCTTGCTATTGAAGTCATGGCTTTCCAAGAACTGAAGACCCAATATAAGTTGGATCCTGACTTCGGGATTATATATAATGTACTGTGCACGCAACCACACAAACCGCATGATCACTTTTATCTTACGGATGGCTATTTGTTTAAGGGAACTAAACTCTGTTTACCGAAAACATCCATTCATGAGTTTGTGATCCGCGAACTCCATTCCGGAGGACTAGGCGGACACTTTGGTTGAGATAAGACAATATCACTGGTGGAAGATCGTTTTTTTTTTTTTTTTTGCCAGGATTGCGAAAGCAAGTTGCAAGTGTAGTTGCCCAATGCCGAACTTGTCAACTATCAAAAGGTAATCGTTCCAATGCAGGCCTATATAGTCCTCTCCCAATACCTATTGCTCCGTGGATAGATCTTAGTATGGATTTTGTTTTAGGTCTTCCAAAGACAGTTCGGGGACATGACTCTATTTTCGTGATTGTTGATAGATTTTCAAAAATGGCACATTTCTTAGCTTGTTCTAAAACTTTTGATGCTTCCCGGGTAGCATCCTTGTTCTTTGCCGAAGTAGTACGTCTCCATGGTCTTCCCAAGACTATTGTTTCGGATGGAGACGTTAAATTCACCAGTTATTTTTGGAAAGCTCTATGGGCCAAAGTGGGTACAAAGCTTAAATTCTCTAGTGCTTTTCACCCGCAAACTGATGGGCAAACAGAATCTATCAATCGGAGTCTTGGAAATCTACTCCATTGTTTGGTGACTGACCACCATGCCACATGGGATCTGCTCCTGCCACACGTAGAATTGCCTACAATTGTTCAGTTAATCGTAGCATTGGGTTATCCCCATTTGAAGTTGTCACAGGAGCCAAACCTAAAGTCCCTATTGATTTATCTCCATTACCCATATATATTCGAGTTTGTGAGGGTGCAGAAGATTTCCTCAAGCATATGCAGGAGACACATACAGAGGTTCGCAAACAAATAACTCTTAGCTCTGAGAAGTATAAACAACGAGCAAACTTGCGTCGTCGTCATGTGGAATTTAAGCCAGGTGATAAAGTATTGATTAGGTTACATCCGAAGCGATTCCCTCGAGGAACTTTTCAAAAATTGCATCATCGATGAGCTGGTCCATTCATAATTCTGCGACAATTGGGGCCTAATGCGTATCATATTGATCTTCCTCCAAATCTTCATTTTTAAGTCCTATATTTAATGTTGAAGATCTTACTGCCTACTCTGGGTAGTTGGATGACCCAACCACGGATCCAGTCCCCGTAAATGTTCCTACCTCTATCAAACCTCAGGAAGAAATAGAAGATATTCTGGAGGATCAAATTGTCTCTACGAGACGTGGAGGTTATCATAAATTCTTGGTTAAATGGAAGAACCGCCCCCTTTTGGATTGTTGTTGGTTACAAACCGAGGAAGTACAACGCCTGAATCCAGACCTCTATGAGCTCTATCAATCCCGTTCGGCGAGTTCTTTTTAAGCGGGGGGGAACATGACGGAGTACATGTGTCTACAGCCAATTTATTATCTTTATTAATTATGTTCTAATACAAGACAAGTGGTAGTCCATATTGAAGGCCGGAGTCCTTTCTTTACACTTGGATCACTACTTGTCCAAGTAGTAGTGTTTTACTTTCTTTTAGTTTTTCGTATTAAAGTAGAATAAGTAGACAAGTCTATAAAAGCTATGTATTCCCTACTTTCAAGAGCAGTTTATGAGATATCTTTTGCTTATTCCTGTGAGTTGTGATTACTCTGTTTGATGGTGAGATTCCATCCTTTTTGGTGAGAAGCCAATCCTTTTATTTGTCCATTATTTTGTTTGCTAACAATTTCTACAGCTTCCCTGCGTCACCATTACCTCAACAAGCATCCTTGCTCTCTTCTTCAATTTTGCACCAGGTTCACCTTTATCAAGCTTTCCTGAAGCCAAGGCAGTTTCCTTCCTCACTCTCTTGCCAGCAACTGGCTCAACCTCTTCCTCATCTCCATCCATTCCAACTGCATCATTAAACTCTTTTTTTCTTATTACAGTTCGGATGGGGACACACACACACACATTTGAGAATTGATCTTATCACCTCATCCCATTATTATATACGCTATTAAAACAAAGGCCACAACTTATACCCTAACTAAAATTAAAAAAAAAAATCCCGTGTAAACTAAAAATTGACAGCTTTTACATGCATGGTATAAGTTAATACTCCCTTTGTCCAAATCTAAATGACTCTTTTTATTGGTTTCATTTCATGACTTGATTTGAAATGGTACGACTATTAATAAAAAGATAACAATATCACCCTCTTCCTAAAATGTCCTTCACTTTAAATTAGAGATGAAATAACCATTAATAAGAATCTTTAAGAAAAAAGGTAAGAATAATAGGAAATTGAAGATGTAAGAAATTTCACTTTTAGAGAGTGGACATATATTTTACATCGTCCCAAAAAGGAGAATAAGACACTGAAATTGGAACATGAGTATATTAATTATATGTGCAAGCAAAGGTAAGCATAAGCTAATAAAAATTTAAATCAACATTAAAAAAATGCTCAACAATAAGTATCTAGTGACAGCTTTACCAATGTCGTAATCCACATGAGACTGAGCAATTGCAATATCACCAAAATCTTCTATATCATCTTCCTCTTCAAGTTCATCATAACCCTCAACATATTCTATCTCATGTTCCTGCTTATTCCAAGAACCAATAAAAGGGTATTTAATTATCTGAAAGCTCATTCTCAATATATTCTTTTTATTATGTAACACATGCTATATTTTTCACTCAAGACAAAATATGCTAACTTAAGTATCGGAGTGTCTCCAGCTAAGGCCAAGACCCTTTGACACTCTTGCTAGTTTGCAGGCAATCAATTGCCCGACAAGTCGTACCAAAAACTGCATCAACATACTGTATTTTATCGTTTGGGTTTGTTGTAGGGGTACCCACCCCTTTGTTGTTCGATCTCATGTAACTTGCTTTCCCTTATTTGAAAAAAAAAAAAAAAAAACCTAAAATTTTGAAATCACGCGTAGTCGCATACTTTCATCATCATTTTTTTTTTTTTTTTGAAGACGGATAGTTTAAACCAACAAAATGCGGATGGAACACAGATAGTTTGCTACTCGATCTGTAGGATTACATTCTTACAGCTTGTTTGAGATTGCGTTTGAAGGGACTAAAAGTATTTTTAACACTCAAAAAGTCCGTTTGAAAAAAAAAAAAAAAAAAAAAAAAAAAAAAAGTAGTCATTTGGTAAAAAAAATAAAAGCGCTTTTAAAAGTTTAAAAAGCCTAAAAATGGTTAAAACACACTTTTGGCAAAAATATAAAAATGAAGCTTTTGTCCAAAAACACTTTTGTACTTAAAAGCTCTATTTTTCATACGCAGCCCCAAACACTCTCTTTGTTATAAAACGGCGCCGTTTTGTCCCATATATATTCATCACTTTTGAAAAACCCTAGCCTAACTCAGATCAGATTCTCTCTTGCCATCAAAGACCCAAACGCCGTGGTCCGTGACTTTCGGCTCTCAGATCTTCCGCCGGGACTCCTCTAAGATTTTCCTGGTATTACACTATTACTCCTCTCCTCTCAGAGTCTCTCTCATTTTTTGCGTTCTTTTAGTTTTTTGTTTATTTTTACGGACTATATCTCTGATTGGTTTTGCTGCTTTTTGGTATTGTGGTTGGAGGTTTTTATGGTATTCTGAATTTACATAATGCGATTGATTATAAGTTTAATTTTGGGACACTCTTGATTTGTTCTCTAGATTTTTCATTCTGAACTTCTATTCCACCCTTGAAATTGTAACACCAACACCGTTCTCCACCGCCCACGAATACTCCATGGACGCATCCACGATGCCAGGCCAGCGGTCACCATTAGATGAATCATCACATCGCCCTTCTACAATTACTTCTTCTCCTTACGACATCCTTTGTTGCATGCCTATATTTAAGGCCGTGGATTCTCATAAGAAGTTGATTTCGAGATGGTATACAATTAAAGTTGAGGCCGACTGTCCTCTGAAGGTCGATAGTGAAGATAGTGAAGAGATCTTTCCATTTTGGGAAGGTGAACTACCAAATTGCTCTAGCTTTGCAGCCATAGCCCCCGATTTGTATTGTTTCGGTGGCAAGCGTCACTTTCATCCTGATCGTAATCCATCGGTTTCTGCCTATGCTTGTAAATTGGACGTTACCCGTTCATCTACGGAGTGGATTCCTGTTATGCCAATGAAATATCCTAGACTCGATGCTCACGTCTTTGCAGTAGACGGTAAGTTTCATGTGTTGGCTGGAGATATGACTAATTCTTGTTCAAACGGCCTGGAACTTGAGGTTTTTGACCCGTTGACTCAAAAATGGGAAGAAGTGCCTGATGATCCTCCACTTCCGGTGCAATCTAAATTTATTTCTGCAGCTCTTGAGAATCCAAACCGGATTCTCGTTGCCACAAAAACAGCACAATGTCGTCGTTTTTCAAGGACTTTTATGAGTACTTTCTATGCATATGATGTGCGGCGTCGTTCCTGGGAGAAGCATGCTGAGCGCAAGGTAGATGCCAGATGTCCTCTGGGATATAGCGGAAGGGCCGTAGCTGCAGTAGGTGATACGCTGTACTGGTTAACAGACGCCACAATGTTGCTTTCCTACAACTTAGCGCAGGACCTGTGGCTCAAAGGGAGTCTGAAAGGTGTAGGGATATCATTTCTTGATAAATATGATGACCCCTACAAACCTGGTTTCGTTCATCTGGAGAACCAAATGTTCTGCGTTTTGCAGTGTGCATTATCTTCTTCTGAACTTGAGTGTGTCACTGTTCATGTTGAGCCCACGTCGAGGAAGAAGTTGGTTATATCGGTAGTTGCTATCCGGAAATACGTGACGGAACTCCCCACCTCCGTATCGAAATGTCTTTCGCTGTAAGATTCTTGCTTTATTTCTCTCCATATTCCTTTATTTTTTCCCAAACACAAACATTTTCTGTGCACATTTTGGCTACTACGCACTAGTTTTGGTATTCATTTTTATGTCTTGTACAATGAATTTCTTAAATAGGAGCTATTAACTGCTAGCTTGTATTTGATTGTCAAAATAAGCATGTTTGCAAAGAACTTTCTTAAGAACATATGCTTTTTAAACAAATTAATGGGGGAAAGGAGATGGTTAATATAATTGAATATTTTGATTCTTAGTTTTTGAGTTGGATGAGCAATATAATTTTCAATTTTTTCCAAATGAAAATGTATGGACATCTTTTGCTATTTTCTATTTTTTTTGTTTTTGTTTTTGTATGACGTTTTCATTAAGTGAGGAGGAGAAAATTTGTGAGTTTAGTAAGAGGCCCGAAGGACTCTAGATCTCAATTACATTAATCAAGTGATAGGCAGAAAACCTTTCTCAATAAAGCATATTGTCTCATTATGGTATTAATAGTTTGAGGGTGTTGCACACCTACTTGTTTGGATGTCGAACATGTTTGGTATTAAAATTTTTTGCAGAAACGTTCGTGGACATGAAGTTTTAGCTCTCTGCAAGATCTTTAGAAATTAGAATCTACAATAAACGTGTGTTGACATAAAATTTAGATATCTACAACATCTTAGCAGTCTTCAAATTATTAAGAGACAAACATTCATCAAAAGTTAACCTACGACCCTCTTAATGTAGTTCTTGAGCATGATGCATTTGCAAATATGTAAATAGGACTCATGGTGCTTCCACCAAATTTTTCCCTTAAGCATGCACTAGGAGGAGCAAATTTAATATGCACATAACGTTACTGTTGGTTATTTGTGTAAGTGCTAATGGGTTTTAAAATTGCAGGGGTAAGCATGAGGTACAAATTAGCGAAGAAGCCAGCCAGGCAAGAATCAAACAAAAAAAATATTGAAGCACGGGGAAAGAGAATTATAATTCTAGGTTGCTTTCTTAATCTCTTATGTTTTCATGTTTTTCTTGTGTGAGAACTGTTATTCACTCACGTTAGCTTGGTTTGATTTGATGAGGGCACTGAAAACATGTATGCACAAAAATAATTTTTATTTTGTGATGAATTTTAATTTAAAGTTATTTGTTGAGGCTCCCCCATATAGAAATTTATTATTGTTTTTCTTTCCTTTTTTTCCGGTTAGCTTTACCTTTGGCCCCACTTTTTCGTACAAGAACAATTTTGCTTGTTCGACAAATATTTAGTTAAAACTTAATTAGATAAAAAAACACTAGCTACCAACTTTTTCAAAACACTTACCTCTGGCTTAGTATTTTAGCTATTTACTTTCATTTTTTCATTTAAAATACTTTTTTGAGGAAAGTCCACATAACCCCCTCAAACTACCACTCAATTGACAATGTCCCCCCCAAACTACAAAAATTGTCAATGTTCCCCCCAATGACGAAATTATCCTTAGTAAAATATATAAACAGAAATACTAAAACTTCTAGAAAAAAAACCTAAAACTAACAAGAAAAAAAAAAAAAAATCCAAACTTGGCCAATTTTTTCTTTTTTAAAATCAATTTTATAAAAAAAAAAATTTTAAATTTCGATTTTATTTTTTATAAAAATTGAAAATTTTCGTTTTTTTATTTTATTTTTGTTTTATAATTTTATTTAAATAAAAATTTACGTTTAAAAAAAATAAAATTTTCGCTTAATAAAATGAAAATTTTTTGTTTTTTAAAAATAAATTAAAAAAATAGTTTTTTAAAAAAATAAAAATTTCCGTTTTAAAAAAAATAAAATAAAAATTTTTGTTTAAAAAAATTGGTTTTTAAAAAAATATTATTTTTAAATTAAAATTTTTCATTTTTAAAAAAAATCAATTTTTTTTTTTAATTTATAGGGGTATTTTTGTCTTATTGAGAAATTTATAGGGGCATTTTTGTCTTATTGCTAGTCTTAGGGGGGACATTGACAATGTTTTGATAGTTTGGAAGAAACATTGTCACAATTGAAAGTTTTGAGGGTACATTGTCAATTGAGTGGTAATTTGATGAGGGTATGTGGACTTTACCCTAAAAGAATAAATTCCATATCTTAATTCGAAGTAAAAATGAAGAAAATATGTGAAGATCTGAAACTATTTCAT